>NC_079457.1:4078889-4104538 GCF_903798145.1 Danio aesculapii
CCTGGCTGGGTTAGTTGGCATTTCTGTGTGGAGTTGGCTGTAGCGAATGAGTGTGTGTGTGAATGTGGAAGTGTATAGGTGTTTCCCAATACTAGGTTGCAGCTGGAAGGGCATGCGCTGCATAAAACTTATGCAGGAATAGTTGGCGGTTCATTCTGCTGTGACAACCCCTGATGAATAAACTGAAGGAAAATGAATGAATGAATATCTGCATTTTTGAATCTTTAATGAATACCATAGGGTGACGCAGTGGCACAGTGGGTAGCACGTTTGCCTCACAGCAAGAAGGTCCCTGGTTCGAGTCCTGTCTGGGTTAGTTGGCATTTCTGTGAGGAGTTTGTATGTTCACAGGAAAACACAGACAGTAGTGTATTGAGTGTGTGCATGAATGTGATTGTGTATGGGTGTTTCCCAATACTAGGTTGCAGCTGGAAGGGCATGCGCTGCATAAAATTTATGCTGGAATAGTTGGCGGTACATTCCGCTGTGGTGACCCCTGATGAATAAACTGAAGGAAAATGAATGAATGAATATCTGCATTTTTAAATAGTTAATGAATAATATAGGGTGACGCAGTGGGTAGCATGTTCGACTCACAGCAAGCAGGTTGCTGGTTCGAGCCTCGGCTGGGTCAGTTGGCGTTTCTGTGTGTAGTTTGCATGTTCTCCCCGTGTTCGCGTGGGTTTCCTCCGGGTGCTCCGGTTTCCCCCACAAGTCCAAAGACATGTGATATAGGTGAATTGGGTCCGCTAAAATTGACCGTAGTGTATGTGTGTGGGTGTGAATGAGTGTATGGATGGAGTATGGATGTTTCCCAGTGAGGGGTTGCGGCTGGAATGGCATCCGCTGCGTAAAACATATGCTGAATAAGTTGGCGGTTCATTCCGCTGTGGCGACCCCAGATTAATAAAGGGACTAATCCGAAAAGAAAATGAATGAGTGAATGAATAATAACCCTGCGATGTGACTATTGCGGATACACACATTGTGATGGACGATTTATAGTTCAGCCTTAGTATTTACTATAAATTACTAGAGCATTTTTTTAATGTGGCAACTGACCAAATCTTGACCCAAGCGCAAGCCCTTTACAGCTGAGACACTGCATGCTGTCCAGTATTTGAGATTAATTCAATTACAGAGACTAAGGAAACGAATATCTGACCAACAAACACATAATGAGGCCTGCGATTGTGCTGGAATAAGATGTTTCTCTTCTCCTCCACATGCTCTTAACTGGCCTCCGCTGATCCTCAGGAGTCCTTCATGAATAAAACATGACGCAAAGGTGAGCAAGACTTTCTCCATGACCCTCTTTTCATCCCTCCATCCAATTAAACAGCATCTCCAGTTCACAGCAGGAGCCCTCAACTCTCTCTCTCTCTTGCACTCTTTCTTTATGACTCTCTACCTCTCTCTCTCTCTCTTTCAATCTCTCTCTCTCTCTCTATTCAGTTTCAGTTCAGAAGAGCTTTATTGGCATGGCTTTTCAAGTATTGCCAAAGCATTGCACATTACATAAACAACGCATAAAAATGAGTGAAGGATTATAGAAGACATATATATATATATATATATATATATATATATATATATATATATATATACATACATATATATAGGTCTGAATTATTAGCCCCGCTGTATATTTTTACCCAATTTATGTTTACAGTTTTTTACAGACAAGGAAATTTTCACAGTATGTCTGATAATATTTTTTCTTCTGGAGAAAGTCTTATTTGTTTTGTTTCGGCTAGAATAAAAACAGTTTTTAATTTTTTAAACACCATTTTAAGGACAATATTATTAGCCCCTTTAAGCGAATTTGTTTTCATTAGTCTACAGAACAAATCATCATTATATAATAACTTGCCTAATTACCCTAACCTGCCTAGTTAACCTAATTAACCAAGTTAAGTCTTTAAATGTCACTTTAAGCTGTATAGAAGTGTCTTGTAGAATATCTAGTCTAATATTATTTACTGTCATCATGACAAAGAGAAAATAAATCAGTTATTAGAAATGAGTTATTAAAACTATTATGATTAGAAATGTGTTGAAAAAATCTCTCCGTTAAACAAAAATTGGGGGAAAAAATTAACAGGGGGGCTAATAATTCTGACTTCAACTGTAGATCACCTTTGCAAAACTCTTCACACAATTCTCCTAACCAACTTTCAGCTAGGCAAAGCAGTTCATTTCACATTCAAAATGCACTACAACTACCAAAACACTTGATTCAGGTCTCAAATAAAGTCATTCCTCCAGAACACTAGCGAAGGTTGACAGCCCACAACACACTTTGTCATCCACAAAACAATGAGCTAAAACACTAACAACATGTAGCATCACACAGTGTTTTCTTGTGTGAAACATGGACACATCTCTTTTTATAACTGCAATATATATTGTTTATAACTGCAGTATGTTACTGGAATGAATCAGACATGATGCAGAATTCATCAATATTTTGTGTCGTCGATTTATTATTATTTTTTTGCACTGAGTAATTCCAAAATACAAGAATTTGTATCCACACCATCCACTGATACAGACACAATAGTCATGCTAATCTACTCGGTCTTCTCCATTTGGCCACATATTCTCATCCACATCACATCTTATGTCATCTAGGGCGATACACCTAGGAAAGAATCTTCTGGCATGGCTGATCCATCCCTGCAGTCTTCTTCCTCTTTCAGTCACTTCTCTATTTCTGGCTGGGTCCATGTTTACATCACAATGCAAACCTCTCCGGCAGTCGTCTCCTTTTGTAATGAAATTGAAAGAGTAACACCAGTGGAGATGTTCATCTACAATGAGAATCAGCTGAGGCTGCTTAAACTGCATTTTTAGATGTGAAATATGTTTCAGTAAAATATTGCTGTTGAAGTCTTATTCAGTTTTGCATGATGTTATTGCTTTGAACAGAAGTTTAATAGTTTTCAAAACAGTATGTAAGCATGTGCAAAATGTCCTGTACCTACAAAGAGTTTTGGCAGTTGTTGTGTCTGAGTGAGAAAAGACTTGATGAAATTTGACAGATGCAGTCATTGAAGACATTTTGTTCCAAAACAATGAGAATTGATCCTCAGTTTAGCCCACATAGATGTCTGTTGTGCTCACTGTGTCAAGAGATATGCAAAAGTGACTTAAGTATTGAGAAATATGTCCTAGCATCTGTAAAAAAAAACTGTAACAGGTTTGTTCTGTGTAAACATGGACCCAGCCAGAAATAGAGAAGTGACTGAAAGAGGAAGAAGACTGCAGGGATGGATCAGCCATGCCAGAAGATTCTTTCCTAGGTGTATTTCCCTAGATGACATAAGATGTGATGTGGATGAGAACCTGTGGAGCCAAATGGAGAAGACCGAGTAGATTAGCATGACTACTGTATCTGTATCAGTGGATGGTCTGGATACAAATTCGTTTCTGTGTGGAGTTTGCATGTTCTCCCTGCGTTCGCGTGGGATTCCTCCGGGTGCTTCGGCTTCCCCTACAGTCCAAAGTGCAAGTAAAGTAAAAGTATCTGTTGTAAATATTACTCAAAGTAAAAGTAGCCCTTTCAAAAGTATTCAAGAGTAGTGAGTATTACACTGTGAAAAGCTGATGCGTTTACATGTAATTTGTGGATGTGTGTAAACGTAACATTCTGTAGTGCATTTAGATATTTCCCAGCAGGCACACTACACCATAAGACGTTACTATAGACTGATTTCACGCGGCTGCCATTTTAAAAGCGAAATCGAGGCTGCGGTGGGAAGAAACCCGGAAGTATCGTTGGGAGTTACATTAGAACGTTGTGTACTTGGCTGTATATCTTATCAGCGAATAGAAAGAGAGACAAATTTATCATTTCACCGCCTTCTGAGTGACCCGAAGGTCCGTTCTGAATGAATGGTGAAAATATAAAGGGATATCAGAGCTCATTTTCAGCTAAGTTAATGGAAACGGCACTAGTTAGCTAACGTTTTCTTTCCCAAACACACGTTTTAGATGCCATTTATCAAACTCAAGTTAATGAACTGATTCTTTCACTATATTAGACTTGTCACGTTACTGAATTAAAAGAAAATTTGTCAATTTCCCGCTAAGATTTAAAGCACTGTTGATGGCTTTCTTAAAACAGCGCTGATTGGCCATTGTGTTCACGTGCTCAACAGATATGCTTGTGATTGGCCGAGAAGGTCATCAGTTCACCCTCCGCTGTTTACTGAGCACAAACACAGCCGAGCGATCTGCTTGATGACTCTACTGATCCTTATGGCTGTTTCGCGCTTGCGCTCCAGTCTCCGTGTATCTGTGTTTGTACTGGGTGAAGAGCGGTAAACTGAGTGCAAACACAAGATACATGGAGACTGGATCGCGAAGCAGCCGTGAAGATCAGTCGAGTCATCCGCGCTCAGCGGCGCTTCAATTTTAACTTAGCGGGAATTAGACTGTTTTAAAACTTCAGTACCGGGACAACACGAGGGTGTGCTACAGAGGACTGCAGTGTTTATCGCTCACCAAGTTACATAGGCTGAAGCAGGGAAGCGTCCCCTCTGTTTACCTGCTGCCATGAACTGAAGCCTAGGAGGACACTTGAGCATATTACTCTTACAGAGCTTGTGATGTTGTTTGATGCTAAATTGCTTTTAATTGTTTAAATTAAACGTACTGACTGATATTAAAGTGATGTTTACACCATATCTGTATTTTGAAATCTCGGCAACAGCTGGAGGTTTATAGTCCACAGCATGTTACTGCAATGTTTACAGTGCTGGTCCTATACTTCCGCGTTTCTTCCCACCACAGCCTCGCTTTGGTTCTTTAAAATGGCGGCCGCGTGAAATAAGCGTATTACTGTAGGTTAGATTTAGGTTATGATGTCAGGTGACCAAAATTCAATGTCTAGCCAGCATCTAAAGACAATGTTATTTTGATGTCCAATAACGACGTAAAATGACGTTGATATTTGGTTGATTTTAGGTTGTAAGAAAGTGACCAAAATCCAACGTGGAGCCAACATCTTAAACCAACGTCATGTTGACGTCAAATACTGACATTTATACATCAGGTATGGCAATCAAAATCCAACGTCTGATAGACGTCATAGTGGTAACGTCCACACAACGTCACGCTGTAAAATCATTAGACGTTGATATTTGTTTGATTTTAGGTTAGACGTTTGACACTGACATCAGCCTCTTGTTGACGTCAACTCGATTTTCATTTCCAAACAAATTGGCAACATCCCCACAATGGTGCAACATTGGGGTACAACTTCAATCTGATGTCATGTTGACGTCCTGTGCCTGCTGGGTGTTTAAGGCCATTTCGGTCATCATACAGTAAAAATCTGTCATTTTCTCTTCAACGACAGGCATCTAAACAGCCTCTGAATCAATGCGTGTAAACATTTTAGACATCTTCTTGGACACTTTTAATGCTTCCAAACAGTTTGCTGCAATTATAAATCGCCCATGTCTTGAGGAAGTTCATTGTGATGCGATTTACCTTCTATGTGTGATTTGATCAGATAGGAATCACAGGACTGATTTTACCACAAAGACAGGAAATAATAAAGCAGTGACTGCAGATTGAAGGAAAGTAGTGGAGTAAAAGTACCGATACAGCACTAAAACTGTACTTAAGGGAAAGTAAAAGTACTCATTTATAAAACTACTGAGTAAATTGGAATTTCTGAGAAAAAAACTACACAACTACAGTAATTTGAGTATTTGTATTTTGTTACTTTACACCACTGCATTTAAAGGCTTAACTAGGTTAATTAGGGTAAAGTTAGGGTAATTAGGCAAGTCTTGTATAACAGTGGTTTGTTCTGTAGACAATCCAAAACAATTAATGCTTAAGGCGGCTAATAATATTGACCTTAATATAGTTAACAACAAAAAATTCCTGACTCTTTTAAACATCATTTGGGAAAAATTTGAAGAAAAAAATTATTCACCGGAGGGCGAATCCTTCTGACTTCAACTGTATATACAAGGACGTAACTTCCAACTTAATCTGAATAAGATCATTTCAATTAGAGATTTGTAAGGGGTGTATAATATATGTTGAGCACTGTATATATTTAAAACAACAACAACAACATACAGTAGTAAACACAGTAAATAGTAGCAGTAAAAAATACAAACACAAAAAAATAACAATAATAATGAATCAGAATATACTGTAAACTTAACAAGCAACATTTTTATTATAAAACTGCAATAATAAATACTAATAATCAGTATATTTTCAATGATTCTCTCACTCTTCTCTCTCTCTCTCGGGAACCTGCAGCTATTTCTACCGTAGTGATTAATGTAGTGTGCACTGTTACCTGCTGCAAACTCCTGGCTCCATTAATATCACTGTCTCCTCTCCTCTCCTCTCTTCACATTTGGCTTTCTTTGGCCACTTGTATGTCTCAGCGGTTTTATTAAAACTAACAAATTTGCATTGCAATGCATTTTTGGATCACGCGTTATTTTGAGGTACAATTCTTAAACCGGCGACGCGGTGGCGCAGTAGGTAGTCAGCAAGAAGGTCGCTGGTTCGAGCCTCAGCTGGGTCAGGTGGTGTTTCTGTGTGGAGTTTGCATGTTCTCCCTGCGTTCGCGTGGGTTTTCTCCGGGCGCTTCGGTTTCCCCCACAGTCCAAAGACATGTGGTACAGGTGAATTGCGTAGGCTAAATTGTCCATGTGTGGATGTTTCCTAGAGGCATCCGCTGCGTAAAACATGTGCTGGATAAGTTGGCGGTTCATTCCGCTGTGGCGGCCCCGGATTAATAAAGGGACTAAGCCGAAAAGAAAATGAATGAATGAATGAATTCTTAAACCATAACTCACAGGGATTCTGCAGGTTTCATCAAGTCTAATTTAAAACAATTGTAAGACCATTATGAATGACATTTCAGACTTATACAGGGGGATAAACACTGAGGGTTTTTTCTTTTCTGATGGCCTAGTTGGACCAATGAAAGATTTTTAATTGCCTCATCAATAAATAAATCAAATTTAGGTATTTGTTAGCCACAGTTTTTAAATAATGTGTCAAAATAAGCAAACTCTACTTGTATACATTTTTTAAACATAATTTTAATGACTAATAATCTAAAATGTATGCACAACAGTCTGTCCAGGTCAATGTCTTTGTTTTTCTTTCTGTGTGTATTAATGTGTATGTGTGTCTGTGTCAGACTGGATGCTCTCTCTCTCAGCTGTGTGAGTGTCTCGAGTGGTCAGCCAGTCAGTCAGAGGGAATGGCCGTATAATTGCAGGCGTGTGTGTCAGTTCTCTGTGGCTCACGTTGTTGTGTGTATTGTTAGTAATAGTTATCAGCTGTGTATGCTGTAATTGTGTGCGCAGGTTACGTCTGAGCTCCAGGGGACGCCGCTGACAGAATGCTGGGATTATGATCTTAGTAACTCTTGGCTTTCTGGATCAGATTTAATCCTCCACACACTGACACTGAACACACATCCTCACAGCTGACAGATCAGACCACACACACACATCAAAGGTCAACGGTGGCATCCTGAGAGATTTCCAGACACCTATTTTTATGCGCATTTTGAAATATCGCATTAAGAAATGCTTAATGTGAACTCCAAGATGCGCATACATTTTAAAAGTGTGCATAGAAAAAAAAAAACGTACACTCACCGGCCACTTTATTAGGCACACCTTGATAGTACTGGGTTGGACCCTCTTTTGCCTTCAGAACTGCCTTAATCCTTCATGGCATAGATTCAACAAGGTACTGGAAATATTCCTCAGAGATTTTACCCCATCTTGACATGATAGCATCACACAGTTGCTGCAGATTTGTTGGCTGCACATCCATGATGCCAATCTCCCGTTCCACCACATCCCAAAGGTGCTCTATTGGATTGAGAACTGGTGACTGTGGAGGCCATTTGAGCACAATGAACTCATTGTCATGTTCAAGAAACCAGTCTGAGATGGTTCATGCTTCATGACATGGGGCATTATCCTGCTGGAAGTAGCCATCAGAAGATGGGGACACTGTGGTCATAAAGGGATGGACATGGTCAGCAACAACACTCAGGTAGGCTGTGGCGTTGACACGATGCTCAATTGGTACTAATGGGCCCAAAGTGTGCCAAGAAAATATCCCCCACACTATTACACCACCACCACCAGCCTGAACCATTAATACAAGGCAGGATGGACCCATGCTTTCATGTTGTTGATGCCAAATTCTGACCCGACCATCTGAATGTGGCAGCAGAAATGAAGACCCATCAGACCAGGCAACGTTTCTCCAATCTTCTATTGTCCAGTTTTGGTGAGCCTGTGTGAATTGTAGCCTCAATTTCCTGTTCTTAGCTGACAGGAGTGGCACCCGGTGTGGTCTTCTGCTGCTGTAGCCCATCCGCTTCAAGGTTGGACGTGTTGTGTGTTCAGAGATGCTCCTCTGGAGACCTCGGTTGTAACGAGTGCTTATTTGAGTTACTGTTGCCTTTCTATCAGCTGGAACCAGTCTGGCCATTCTCCTCTGACCTCTGGCATCAACACTGGATATTTTCTCATATTCAGACCATTCTCTGTAACCCTAGAGATGGTTGTGCGTGAAAATCCCAGTAGATCAGCAGTTTCTGAAATACTCAGACCAGCCCGTCTGGCACCAACAACCATGCCACATTCAAAGTCACTTAAATCTTCTTTCTTCCCCATTCTGATGCTCAGCTGAACTGCAGGAGATCATCTTGACCATGTCTACATGCTTAAATGCATTGAGTTGCTGCCATGTGAGTGGTTGATTAGAAATTTGCGTTAACGAGCAGTTGGACAGGTGTACCTAATAAAGTGACCGGCGAGTGTATCATTTAACCAAATATACTCCAGAATGCACATTAAAATGTAACGTGATTTTGTTTTAAAAGATCATCCAATGATAAAAATGTCTGTGAAGGGTCACATTAATGGACAAACTAGTAGAGCGAGCACAAAGACAGCTAATTAACTTTTGAAAATAATATCTCCCATTTCACAAAACCAGCTAAGCTAAGAAATATGCTATCTATTTCAAATGCAGAAAAGCTAGTTCATTCTTTTATGACCTCTAGACTGGATTACTGTAATGCTCTGTTCATGGGTTGTAATGCATATTCTATTAATAACCTTCAGTAAGTGTAAATGCAGCTGCCAGAGTTATTACCAGGTCAAGAAGATTTGACCATATTACCACGATTTTATCCTGACACAGGCTGCCCTGTTAAGTTCTATATTGATTATAAATTGTTGCTTTTTATCTATAAGGCTTTAGCAAACGCAATAGTCAAACACAACCATCAAGTTCTGAAAAACAATAGGAAATTAGTGCACTGGAGATAAAAATGTTTCTTAGCTTTTGAAAATTGTCTCCCGTTTCACAAAAAACACTTTCTTTCATCTCAGAAATATTGCTGAGCTAAGAAACGTGCTATCTATCTCAGATGCAGAAAAGCTAGTTCATGCTGTTATGACCTCTAGACTGGATTACTGTAATGCTCTGTTCGCAGGTTGTAATGTATACGCTATTAATAAGCTTCAGCTAGTACAAAATGCAGCTGCCAGAGTTATTACCAGGTTTAGAAAATATGATCATTTCACCTAAATATTATCTTCCTTTCACTGGCAGCCGGTTAACTTCCGTATTGATTATAAAATATTGCTTCTTACCTACAAGGCTTTAAAAAGTCTTCTTGATTATTCATTCGTAATAGTTAAACACATCCATCAAGCATTGCAAACGTTAGAAAAGTAACTCACTGGAGATAAAAAAAAGTGTCTTAGCTTTTAAAAATCATATCTCCCATGTCACAAAAATATTGCTAAGCTAAGAAAAATGCTATCTATCTCAAATGCAGAAAAGCTAGTTGCTAGTCATGCTTTTATGACCTCTAGACTGGATTACTGTAATGCTCTGTTCACAGGTTGTAATGCATTTGCTATTAATAAACAATAATATTATCACACCAATTGTATCCTTCTTACACTGGCTGTCTGTAAAGTTCCGTATTGGTTATAAAATATTGCTTCTTACCTATAAGGCGTTAAATAGTTTGGTTCCTGTTTATCTAACCAACCTTGTGTCTCAGAGCTCTTCTAATTGATTTTGGACCTGATAGTGATGAGCTGTGATCTTTAAATTTAACACAGTGTCTAAAAAACAGAGTGCTCACATTCAAATGATGTAACCATAATAGTCAAACACATCCATCAAGCACTGAAAAACAACAGAAAAGTAGCGCACTGGAGATAAAAAAAAAGGTTCTGTGTGTAATGCCCCTTAACCAAACTGTTGGCTTGGTGTATTCCAACCCAAAGAGTGATGCCTGTACCTGGTTTGTGCTCCACGTCTGCTGGTCGGTCCACTCTCTGTGGTTCCTGATGTACCACCATTGGATCTCCAGCGAATAGGACGGAGAACCGGCTCCTCTGAACGAACAGGCCATCTCTACGTCCTGCCCGCTCTGTGCCGTCATGTCATGAGGGACTTCTGTGAACACCGCTGCAGGACAAACACACACACACACACAAACACAAATAGTATTAAAGAAGTGCTTCCTTAACACCCGTACATCCTGTGCCATTACCTAACATTTCTCTCTCAAACTCATAACAGTGATTCTGAACATCAAATGTTTGTAATGGTGGAAAATTTAATCAACAATAATGCCATCAAAGCATTTTACAATATGTACTATAGTTCTTAGGCAATATTTTTATTTATTTTTTTTGTTCATTTTGTATTGTTAGGCTTTTTATTGCAATAAAAAATTGCTGTATGTAAATTTTTGACTTCGCTACAGCATAACATGCCATAATATGTTTGCAGATATTTAAGAAACATGCTACAGTAAGTAAACATTCTTGTTTATCTGAAAAGCATTGCTATAGTCAGCTATTCTGTCATGAAAATAATAATATCTCTATAACTCGCCCACTGCCAGTATAACCAGCTACATTTAAGAACCCCGGATAACCTTAGAGAAAAACACAGCACGTTTAATTTCAGTCTGTAGTAGCAGCCTCCGAAATGAGATGCATATTATCTTATTAGCAAATAATATAAATGTTACAAACATAACTTCAGCTGGAGGTTACATTGTAATACTGTGTCCTAGCAACACACAATGTGACGAGATTCCAGCGACAAGCAATTGACTGTAGACACGACAGAAATGTAAATACAGCCATTCAGAAGCACAGAATAGCGCACTCACTGCACTCCAACAAAATGGAAAGTTGACATAAGATGCCATTCAAACCCCCTTTGTTAGCATTTAAAGGTGCAGCATGTAAGTTTGACCGCCAGTCGTTGAACTAGGTATTGCAATCCTGGTTCAAAACACATGCAAGCGCATGTTGCCAGATTGACAACACCAGCTGGAGCGAACCTGACTATTGAGCCTAAAGACTGATTTAAGACGTGTCTAAATAAAAGCAACGGCACACGATAGAAGGAATATTTTCATATTAAAAGGTGTTTTTGTCCTAACCAACACCTGAAATATGAAAAAACGGCTTCGATTTCTCACAGCTGAACAACAGAAAACTGACAATGATCAGCTCAGGTACAGCTCATGTGCTTTATTCAGTATTAAGTGAAGTTTCATAAACTAATTTGGAGAGGAGCACGTGATATGATTGAGCACGACTGGCAGCTCATCTGTAATCAGTAATAATCCAATCAGAGTGATCCTAGTTTACTATAAATTGATAATTTTCTCCCTACTGCTCTATCTTCGTTTGGAAGAATCCCCCCTTCCACCCCATCTACTCCTTTTCCTCCCCTTTAAAGGGGGAGCTCTTAAGACCTACCTGATCTCGGATCTCCTGATAAGCTTATCGACTGGGCGGGAGCCCTGGGCTCAAATATCTCCGAGCTCAGGGTTCTCTCCCGGGACAGCATGCCAAACCTGCTTTAAACGCCAAGCATATCTAAGTGGGAACTCTTGAAATGCTTATAATGTGAGTTTGTTATATTGTCATTTTACATGACATTTATTGCCATACTACTAAAAGCAGCAGCAGATAGTTCACCTCAGATCTTGAAAATAAAATAAAAGATCTGAAATTGAACTTCAGAAATGAGACTCGGTGATTCGGCATCTACTTTTATTAATGTTAAAGAAGTTTAATATATATTGATTACATTATAAGCCTTACTATTTCATTGGAGTGGACTATTCTGGCTGTATTTACATTTCTGTCATGTTTCGTCTGGTGCAAACAGCCAAATTGCTTATCACTATAAGTCTCATCAAGTAGTGTATTGTTAGGACACAGGGTTAAAACATAACCTGCTCACCTAATGTTATTTATATTATCTGCTAATTAATAACCTCATGTGGAACTCTGAATCTGAGTTTTTGACACATATTTTGAAAGCCTTCCTGAATGAATGAAATACTCTATTTTCCATTTAGGCAACTCGGGGTGCTGAAATATAATTGGCTAAACTGGCATTGGGTGGGTTGAATGACCAAAACAAAGACAGACTTTCAGCACGTAACGCACATTATCAAAGCAGAATATCTGACTTCAGCATTGTTTTTCAGATAAACAAGAATGTTCAGTGAGCATGTTTCTGAAATATCTGCAAACATATTATAGAATTTTATGCTTTAAAAGAGTCAAACACTTACATACAGCACCTTTAACACTGAAAAAAGCACATAATCAGTATCTGAGATGATCATTGTCATATAGTTTATGCAGTTGTTCAGACGTGAGAAATAGAAACTGCTTCTAAAATAGAAATTTTAGCTGAATGTTTGGACAAAAATTTCTTTAACATAGAAAAGATTAATTTTGTCGCATGTAGTAAGCTCCATAAACTCGATAGTCAGGCACGCTCACTCGTATTGGTGTCGTCAATCTGGCAACCTGCTTTTGCACTAAGCCGTCAGAGGAGGGGCTGGTGAAAAAGTGTTTTGTATTTGGACTGAAATACCTAGTTCAACCACTGGGTGTCAATATTACTGCACCTTTGAAGTCTAAGGGCTCTATTTTAATGATCTAGACGCAAAGTCTGAAGCGCAGGGTGCAAAAGCATTAAGGGTGTGTCCGAATCCATTTTTGTTATTTTAAGGATGGAAAAATACGCTCTGCACTGCGGCGCATGGTCTAACAGGGTTGAGCTTATTCTCTTAATGAGTTATAGCTGTGTTTTGAGAATAAACCAATCAGAGTCTCATCTCTCATTCCCTTTAAGAGTCAGTTGGGTCGTGCCATGGCATATTTGCTATTTACATGGCGGACTTTGTAAGTGGAAAAACTGAGCGCTTCACTAGCGAAAAAACAGTTAAACAGAGCATCTGCAGTGCGAGAATAAAGAACGAGACTCCTCCATCCAGCCTTTACTTTCACTTTCTCTCTTTCGTGGATAAAGAAACATGTTGGACACATATCCATTAGCCTATACATGATTAATTTTGTTTGTTAAGTGCAAAGATTTGTTTCAAAACTATTTCTAAATTCAGTTCTAATTTCCAGCAAACGAATAAATGAACAATAATAATGAAGTGCGGTCAAAAAACTGAGTTATATCCAAATCACACATTATGCCACATACGGTCCAATACATGATAGGTGGACAAATTTAAGCTTGTTTTTAATACTGCTAACAATAATAATAATCATAATAACATTATACCAAAGCAAATTTGAATGATTAAACTAAAAAAAAGTGTATTAAGCAATGTGTAAGGTCTATTGCCCAGTCTATTTTAATTCCTCAAAATAGCAATGCGCCAACAATGCGCCTTAATACACCTCTTTTCTAAACCAGAACAACCATGAGTCCACAAAGTGGCGCAAATGGATTTGCTAATTAAACAACATGGCGGAAAACGGGAAAATTACTGTTGCGCTGGTCTGAAAATAGCAACACCTCGGGGCAAACAGGTCTTGCGCCTTATCGTGCCAGGTGTATGATAAGGCCCTAAATGTTTGCACCGTAGTGTTTTTTAAATGTATTTAGCTAAGCAAAACATCCATTGCCTGTTTATTTTAGTATGATCGTTATACAAATACATGTATTTTTAAATTGCTGATAAACTAGTGTTTTTATAGTTATATTTTAAGAAAAATCAATATCGCAACTATGGCTGGGTGATAAATTGATTTTATTGATTAACTCATGTGAAGTTTACATCGTTTTATTTGAATGAATATCGGTTTTATCGGTTTTCACTCTAACACATGTGATGCTCCCATAGCTCCTCAGCATTTGCCATTGAAACACAAATTATGGCTCGTTTCCACTGACTGGTACGGTACGGTTCGGTACGGGTCACCTTTATCAGGCTTGCGTTTCGACTAACAAGGATACCCTTTTGGTGGGCGTGGTGTATGACAAAGTTTCAGTCGACGTCATTCTCGCTCGAGGAAATGTCTACAATAAAGCTGTACAGGTCACTTACATATCATATGAGAAGCACTTCTCACAACACAGATGCTTCATACACATAAATACTTGTGTAGAAATGTTTATTACTAACTTTTCAATGAAGATGAGTTGATTATAACTGCAGATCAGTGCGAAACAGCCTACTGTAACGTCTGTAATTATATTAAATAACTAAATAAATGAACATATATAAACACATACAGCCCCTTACAGTCTCCGATATGTTCCCAACTACAGAAGAACTACATATAGCAGACATTTCGTCAGTATTTAGGTTTAAAACAACACAAAACATAGCCCACAGTCAGTGAAAACCTCTCATCTGTGTCTGTAATCTTCAGCAGCACATGTAGCCTCTGTTATTACTCTGACAGTAATTCCGTCATTCTGAGTTCGTATTAGTCCAAAAGGTGAAGATAATAAGTTAGGTAAACATGGCATTTTGTTCATGTTTGCTGAATAATAATGTGCTCCTTTTTTTCCGGCTTCTCCTTTGTTTCTTCACGGTTCACTCTCGCGTTTGTCAGTGTCTGACAGGATCGGGTTTCAAAAGCACGTCAATAATCAAGCGCAGGTTATTATCATCAGCTCAAGAAGTTTGTTATTTCAGATATAATGTTAGACGCGCGACGAGCGCTAGCAAGAAAGCGAAACTGCTCGCGCCTCAGACTGGCTCGTAAAAAACTACAGGGAACAGGGTAAATCTGCTCTTCTTCTTGGATTTGTGGCTGTTTATCCAGACGACGACAAGGTTTGTTTGATCCCGGGTCGACCATGGCTCATTATTATATGTATATATAAATCCGCTGTAATGTCTCGGCTTGTCGGCTGTGTATTTCAAACATGGCGTTTTTTGTTTTCATTCTGGCTTGTTGCGTAAGCGAATGGCGCCTCTCTTTAAACCAATAGCGTTCAGCTGCGCGTGTGGCTCCGCCTTTTGGTACCCTTTCTCGTGTTTGGTACCCTTTCGAAAGGGTGCCGAAAAAGTGGTACAGTACGGTTCGGTTCGGTATGCTTTTTGACAGTGGAAACGGCCATAAAAGCGTACCAAACCGAACCGTACCGTACCGTACCACTCAGTGGAAACGGGCCATTAATGCACAGGACGTGAATATGAAAGGAACTATAACCAATCTGATGTTGGAATCCAACATTGTTGTTTCCAGATAAATGACCTGAGCCAGCCGCAAAGACGTTCATTACTGTAGATATCAACACTGACAAAACTTGCTCAGTAGTAGTCTACCAGATGCAGTGGCCCGACGCAAATAAAAGCAATAAAATGTAGCCCTCAAGATATAACTGATATAACGCGAAATAAAATAAATAATACAACTGATATAACTGATACAACCTACTTTACTTTCACTGTATTTTAAATGGTTTAATTGATGCTATTATTATTATAAAAGTCTTGCATGCAGTTGTAAATAGATTATTCAATTTGATCCTTAAATGAGAGCTAATAAGGTTCTTGAGGGAAAGTTTTTTTTTAAACATTTTTTATATCCTTTAATTAATTATAATTATGTTATTCTTAAGCTAATCATATAACTATTAACCTTTAACTCCATGCATTTTTTTTGTGAGGGAAAAAAATCATTTTATCTCATAATTCGATTGTTTTGTGACAAACCTGGCATTTTTATCACTAATATATTCTCAGAATCCTACACAAACACTGTAATAATCTCAAATAGCATTTTAGCAAACGTCCAACACATCAACCTGAACATCAAGCTCAGACCTGCCAAGCGTTCAGCTCACAGAGAGTTTTCCCAGGTAAACAAGCATCCAGAACCTGCTCTCAACAGAGTTAAAGACTCAAGAGCAGCGTTTTCCATGACTGACCTCCAGAGTGAAACAAGCTCATCCTCCACTTCAGACAAACACAATTCAATTATCCCACACGTCAAAGCCCAGAAGATATGAGCGCAAAACTCCATCCAGCGGCTTGAAGGAGATGCAGGCAGAACGAGTGCAAATCAGTGTGGAGGAATCATTTCTCTGTTATCAGCCGTCACAGGCCTGCAGGAAGTGATGCGAACACTTCAAAGAAACGCCGCTGCTCACACCTGACCGTCAGCGGACATGGCAAGAGCTCAATTCCTGAGCTTTCACTCATAATTCACATAAACTTGATGCACAAACACTTGTGTGCTGTTTAAAATAATCTTCGAAGTGATGAACACTGTTTGAGTTTGACTACCCACATAGAAATCTGATACATGAAAATATATGCAAATTACATATGACATACAAGTTCATATTGGATTTACAACAAATATATATATACATATACATACACAACAGTTCTGTCTGGTTCTTGAATCTGATGAATCTGGCCGATAGCTGTGCGATATTCTTCCAGTAACAGCACTCGTCCAGCCTCTTAGCCCTTCACCCTTGTGTATTACACTGCCCACATACAGCAACAAGCAGAGGACACTCTACAGTTTGACTAAAATTGCAGCTGTTGGCCAACATAATGTACTTTTGCAGCTTTTTTAGTCGAGATTGTAGTTGTTTTGATTGCAACTATGCAGTTTATTTATAAGGATAGTGCCTATTTTAAATATTTATAATTTCTGAGAGACAGCGCATCTGCAGCCATTTGTCAGGGTTCTGCCACTCTGGTGTTGTAAATTCTTGTTTTGGTCGCAGAGTCCGGACACTAGCTCTGTTTTGTCTTGTCCTGTAGTGCTTGGCTCAAGTTTTCTTGGGTCAAGCACCTGTTTTGTCATTGTCTGGGTGCGCGTCGTCATAGGTGCGTTCGGACCGTGCGCGCTCCCGCTTGACGCTCTTGTACTCGTGTTTGTGTTGTTTCGTCAGCATCGTGCTGTTTCATTCTCAGCGTCTCGGTCTAGTTGGTTTCGGTTTTGGTTGGCGCTGAGATGAAACATGCGCGTTGCATTTATGTGAGCGCACGGTAAAGTGTTTTCACTTATCGTGTGCTCGTGTCTTGCGTCTGTCAAAGCACGTGGCTCTGTGTTTACATTGGTCGCGTGCTTCAGTGTTGTTTTGTCTTGTCATAAGAACACGCGGTTAATGAGTTCTCTCATTGGCTGCGTGTTCTAGTCTTGTTTTATGTGAGCACCTGGCTTGTGTTGTCTCTTTGTGTCAGGTGCTCTAATCGTCTAGTCCCACCCTTCTTGTTAACCCATTATTAGTTAATTATGTTCATCTGTTTGTGTGTTAATTTATTCCTGCTTTTATTCTCCTCATGTCTGCTGTCCTGTGCCAGTTCGTCGTCTATACTTCCCCTGTGTTCCTGCTCTAGCCTCGTCTTGCCAGCCCAACCAAGTTTGTTTGTCTTTTTGCATTATAGTTATGTTTTACCCCTTGGGGTAGTTTGTTTGCTGTTTTTGCCTTTTATTTTTGTATTATTATAATAAATACTACTTTACCCTGCACTTTGGTCCTCACCCCTTTTTCCCTTACCGAACCGTGACACCATTAGCCTGTCTTTGAGCAAAGACGGTTGACAATGTTCATCTACAAGATGGAGACAGAGACCGCATAATAAGCCCTAAGAGAAAACCAGCATAATTTCAAACTGCAGGTGATCAAATCATTATTAAACAGGTAAATGACTTTCTAAGTCAATCTCCCTCTTTAGTAGTGCTGTATCTATACCATAGTATTATTGTGATCTCCTGATTGCAACAGAGAATACTGGAATATCTCTGTAGACTGATGGCATTTCATGCAGTTCAGCCTTATAATCTTAAAATGTGAGCAAATCCACTGTTTGTCATCACTTTAGACATTACGCTAGAGAATCATTCAAACACTAACTCTACAGTGACGTTGGTGAATGAGTAACGGCTTTTACATTTACATTTAATCATTTAGCAGAAGCTTTTATCCAAAGCGACTTACAAATGAGGACAAGGAAGCAATTTACACAACTATAAGAGCAGCAGTGAAGTGCTGTAGACAAGTTTCAGGTGTGTAAAGTCTAAGAAGCAAAGCATTAGTATGTTGTTGTTTTTTTGGAGAGAGAGAGAGAGAGAGAGAGAGAGAGAGAGAGAGAGAGAGAGTACAGTTAGTGGTATAGCCAGAGAGGCAGTTGCAGATTAGGAAGGAAAGTGGAGACTAAATAGTTGAGTTTTTAGTTGTTTCTTGAAGACAGCAAGTGACTCTGCTGTTCTGATGCAGTTAGGGAGTTCATTTCACCAACTGGGCAGATTGAATGTGAGAGTTCGGGAAAGTGATTTCTTCCCTCTTAGGGATGGAACCACGAGGCGACGTTCATTCACAGAACGCAAGTTTCTGGAGGGCACATAAATCTGCAGAAGTGAGAGCAGATAAGGAGCAAAGCCAGAGGTCGCTTTGTAAGCAAACATCAGAGCTTTGAATTTGATGCGAGCAGCAACTGGCAGCCAGTGCAAACGGGTGAGTAGCGGAGTGACATGTGCTCTTTTGGGTTCATCAAAGACCACTCGTGCTGCTGCGTTCAGAAGCAGCTGAAGAGGTTTGATAGAGTTAGCTGGAAGCCCGGCTAGTAGAGCGTTGCAATAGTCCAGTTTGGAGAGAACAAGAGCTTGAACAATGAGTTGAGCTGTATGTTCAGATAGGAAGGGTCGGACCTTTCTGATGTTATAGAGTGCGAATCTGTGCTTTTGCTGTTCTGGTGTCAGCTGCAGATGTGGATGAATGGCGGAAGAAAGTAGTTCCTCTTACAAAAGGGTTTTGAGACTCTCCATGTTTGATTTTCTTTTTATGCCCACAATTTTGCAGTCGAACTGTTGTATAGACGCAATATAACACTCGTAGCAGTGCGATGTGGCTGTATAAAGTCACTGTTGGGAGACTAAGGCTCCAACGCACTGTGCAATGCATCAACTGCTTTCAGACAACTCTCTGCTGTTTATAACATTATCATTTGCTTTATGTCAGTCAAAATGAACTAAACTTGTGAATGCTGAATAGTCATTCCATATCAAACTAACAGTCCTCATTTCATTACTTGTGTCATTACATACAAAACTGTTGAACTAGTTGTCAAAATGCGTCAAGCTAATTTTATAAACATTTGTAAATCTTTTTTCCCTGAAAATGTCTTCTAAATTGAACAATTTGATGAATGATTTACAGACCTGTGTGTGTTGTAGGTTCAGTTTCAATATGTACTGCAATATTGTCTACAGTTGTGCGCAGCTCTACACAAAGGAAGTGTATGTCTGCTCTACACAAAGGAAGTGTATGTCTGTTGTAAATAAGGGTGGGTTTATTCTTTTGCACAATGCTGCTGTGAATCAATTAGAATTGCAAAGAGCAAACACAGTAAAAATGTGAACCACACATATTCAGTGTCTTGTACTCAGATACCTCACTAAATACAGTGATGTCTAACTTTACTGTAGTCTTCAAATGGCTGTGCAAATAGTATCTAGTGCTGTCTTGAGCATTTTCAGGAAGTGCCACCAAAATCTGACTTTATTGCATTGTAATAAATGTACAGAGTAAACTGTCATCATGAACACATGACAAAGCCATTTGACTATCTTGTTCATAAACACTGGTGTCAGGACTGTTCATCTTGATGACACTGACACTTTCATTGACATCAACACTTGTTTTTGAGGAATGAGCTCTCCATTTTGAGCAAGTGACACACTTTTGCAGGTCATCAGCTAGGTTTTGCAGTTTGTACTAATTGCTTTGAGAAATGCATTAACTGTTGTGCAAATGTAAATAGTGTTGTGAGAAATGCACCAGAGCCACTGAGAAAAACTATAAACTGAATATAGAAACACAGAAAAACAGTCCTTAAAACTGAAATACATTATTCTATACTTTTGATCATTTAGCCATTCATTTTTCTTCAGCTAAGTCCCTGATTGTATCAGGGGTCGCCACAGTGGAATAAACCACCATCTAATCTGGCATATGCTTTACGCACTAACTACTTGTGATCAAATAAATCAAATTAAGTAGTTTTTGAGCATATGAAGTATTTTAAAAACAATCAAACCAACCTCAAACATACAAATGGTATGTTAAAAATGTACTATAAAAAAAGAGTCCCGTTTTCCAGTAAACACACACATGTGATGGTGTATATAGAGAGAGCTGTGTCTGTATCTGTGTGTGTGAGATGAAGACGTGTTGAGCAGAATCCCTTCACGTATGGCTAATAACACACCCAAATCCTCTTAAGCGTTTCCTCCAGAGCGTCTCTTCATTTACCCATAATCCCATTCAAAGCAGCGGTGGACGCAGTGGGGGCCACTGTCAAACCACAGGGGGGTTTCAAGACCTTCGTCCAGAGAAAAAAGACATGCTGAGACACTCGTCCATGCTCTGATTGTGACCCAGAGATCAGATATTCACTCATTATGAGGACAATTAGCTGATAACGTGAAGCGTAAAATGATGGAGGAATATGAAAGTGAGGGCGGAGATGAACAGAAGACGATTCCTGACCTGATGCTTTCACTCACGTATAAAAACATGCTTAAAGTCAAGGTAAAGTGCCTTAACAAACTAGACAAAAGCATTAAGCAAATGTCTTTAACATCTCAAATGAATGAATAGATGCACAGAAAAATGGCGTGCGTAGGTAGGCAGACAGACAGACAGACAGACAGACAGACAGACAGACAGACAGACAGACAGATAGATAGATAGATAGATAGATAGACAGATTAAAAAAAACAATGGATAAATAGAACAACTCAATGGTGAGTAGATGGATGGATTGATAGGTTGATGGGTGGGTGGATTAATGGGTGGATGGATGGATAGGTGGTGGGATGGATTGGTGGATGGATGGATTGAAGGATGGATAGATGAATGGATTGATTGATGGATTGATGGATGGATGGATGGATGGATGGGTGGGTGGTTGGATGGATGGGTTGATTAATGGATAGATAGATGGGTGGGTGGGTGAGTGAGTTGATGGATAAATTGATGGATAGATGGGTGGAATGAAGGGTGGGGTTGTGGATTGAGGAATGGATGGATGGATGGATGGATTGATGGAATAATGGATGGGTGGGTACATGGATAGATGGATGGATTAATGGATTGGTGGGTGGGTGTTTGGGTGGATGGATGGGTTGGTGGGTTTGTAGACTAAGGGATTGATGAATAGATAAATTGATGGGTGGGTGTATGTATAGATTGATGGATGGGTGGGTGAGTGGATGGATGGGTTTGTGGATGGATGGTTGGATAGATGGATAAATGGATGCGTGGGTGGGTTTATGGATGGATGGACTGATGGATAGGTGGGTGGGTTTGTGGATTGAGGAATGGATGGGTGGTTGGAATGATGGATTGATGGATAGATAAATGGATTGGTGGATGGATGGATTGATGGATGGGTGGGTGGATGGATGGATGGGTGAATTTGTGGGTGGAGGGATGTACGGATGGACTGATGGATGGGTGGGTGGGTTTGTGGGTTGAGGAATGGAGGGGTGATTGGATGGATGGATGGATGGATAGATAAATGCATAGGTGGATGGATGGATGGGTAGGTGGATGGGTTGATGGATAGATAAATGGATGGATGGATTGATGGATGGGTGGGTGGATGGATGGGTTTGTGGATGGATGGATGGATGGATGGGTGAATTTGTGGGTGGAGGGATGTACGGATGGACTGATAGATGGGTGGGTGGGTTTGTGGGTTGAGTAATGGAGGGGTGATTGCATGAATGGATGGATGGATGGATGGATGGATGGATGGATGGATGGATGGGTAGGTGGATGGGTTGATGGATAGATAAATAGATGGATGGATTTATGGATGGATGGATGGATGGATGGATGGATGGATGGATGGATGGATGGATGGATGGATGGATGGATGGATGGATGGATGGATGGATGGATGGATGGATGGATGGATGGATAGATAGATAGATAGATAGATAGATAGATAGATAGATAGATAGATAGATAGATACTGTATTTGGTTCAACCCTAATCTCTATATATGTATGTATATGTATTTAACATAATAAATGACCAATATAATTTGATTTATTTTCTCCATCTCCATCCACAGAGCTGAAGCTGATTGTTGTGTCAGGCAGAGCTCATGGGTGAGAGATTTCTCTGGCGTCTCTTCCCTCCACAAAAGCTCTTATGATGTGAGCCGCAGCCTCTCTGGGACAAAGATGACAGGGAAGTGCTTGCTGTAATTACTGCTAGCCGATCTGCATATTATAATTGGGGTCCTGGGGCATCATTATTTCACAGGGAACAGAAAAAAAGGCAGATCAGATACAAGAGCGACATCCGCGTAATCACCATCTCTATCAGAGGAAAGCCTGATCGGCCCAGTCCATCAGCTCGACAAACTCTTTCATGAGAAGCAGACGAGACGAGCGCAAAACGCCCTAAATGTGGCAGCGAGGCGGAGGAGGAGGTCAGCTTCATTTCTGGGAGACACTCATTTGAAGAAGCAGGCGGCAGGTCTCTCGTCTCGGCCCTTTGAAATCTCAATCCCGGCTTGATTGAGTTTAGATCAAAGCGCCGTGTAAGGCGGACTATATTTAATGTTCAAATGCTGGAAAACACAATGCTGGAATATCAGAGCGACTCTGAATATCTACATGCACAACTTTCATGATCAGCCAACTCACCAGGGGCGATTCTAAGATTTATTTAATAGGGTGGGATTGGAGGGATGGCTACTTTTTATATTTTATGGCATATCGTAATCTGATTAAAGACAAAATAATGTAACATTCGTGTGAATTGGAAGTTGCACAGACTTTTATCTCAGTATGTTGATGTAGGGCTGTGCAATTAATCCAAATTCAGTTTCGATTTTTGGCTTCCAACGATGACTTGAGATAGGAGTTCAAGTATCTTGGGGTTTTGTTCACAAGTGAGGGAAGGATGGAACATAAGATTGACAGGCGGATCCATGCAGTGGCAGCAGTAATGCGGTCGATGTATCCATCCATTGTGGTAAAGAAGAAGCTCAGCTGAAAGGCAAAGCTCTTGATTTACTGGTCAATTTACATTCCTGCTCTCACCTATGGTCATGAGCTTTGGGTCATGCCTGAAAGGACAAGATCTCGGATACAAGCGGCCGAAATGAGTGTCCTTCGCAGGGTGGCAGGGCGCACCTTTATAGACAGGGTGAGGATATCTGTCACCCGGAAGGAGCTCAGAGTAGAGCCGCTGCTCCTTCACATCCAGAGAAGTCAGCTGAGGTGGATCGGGCATCTGTTTCTGATTCCTAGGGAGGTGTTCCAGGCATGTCCCACAGGGAGGAGGCCTTGGGGAAAACCCAGGACACGCTGGAGGGACTATGTCTCTCGGCTGGCTTGGGAACACCTTGGGATCCCCCTGGATGAGCTGGAGGAAGTGTCTGGGGCCCCAGACTGCCAAACTGCTGCCCGTGCGACCCGGCACCAGAAAAGTGGCTGAAAATACATTTCTATGTTTTAAAGACATGGACAATGGGATTTAATGTAGTTCTTCTTGTCTGGTCTGGACCCACTTTATATCGTATCTCAATCAGGCAGTGAAGATCAGTGATTTTTAAAGAAATCAGATCTCAAACTGGGTGAGTGATGTTTGCTTACGAAGCGCCCTCTGGCTTTGCTCCTTCTTATCTGCTCTCACTTCTGCAGATTTATGTGCCCTCCAGAAACTTGCGTTCTGTGAATGAACGTCGCCTCGTGGTTCCATCCCTAAGAGGGAAGAAATCACTTTCCCGAACTCTCACATTCAATCTGCCCATTGGTGGAATGAACTCCCTAACTACATCAGAACAGCAGAGTCACTTGCTGTCTTCAAGAAACGACTAAAAACTCTATTATTTAGTCTCCACTTTCCTTCCTAATCTCAACTGCCTCTCTGGCTATACCACTAACTGTACTCTCTCTCTCTCTCAAAATAAAAACATTACTAATGTTTTGCTCTTAGACTTTACACACCTGAAACTTGTCTATAGCACTTGTTCACTGCTGCTCTTATAGTTGTGTGAATTGCTTCCTTGTCCTCATTTGTAAGTCGCTTTGGATAAAAGCGTCTGCTAAATGACTAAATGTAAATGTAAATGTTATAACAGCATAACAGTACAGCAGAAGCGCTTGAGCTGGCTTACTGAAAATTAAAAGTCCCTATGCTTATACTCTATTAACTAATGTGCTAAAAGTCTTTCAGAAGGTGTGCTAGTGACAGGCACACACAAATGCGTTTCTATTAAATCACTCATTTATTGCAAACCATATAGATATTGCAGTCTGCGCATTCTCAATTTGCTATATTTTGATATATGGTTTCTTTTCACAAGACATGACGCGTTTAACATATGGGGCCTTATCATACACCTGGCGCAATGCGGCACAAGGCGCGACGCAATTGTTGTTTGCTAGTTTCAGCTTGGCGCAAGAGTCGTTTTGACGTTTTGCACCACTCTGTTTAAATAGCAAATGCATTTGCGCTCATATGTGCACCCATAGGCGTTCTGATCTAAAAAAGGAGGCGTGTTGAGGCGCGTTGCTGGCAGCTTGTTTTTTAAGGAACTTAAATAGACGGTTCAATAGACCAGATCAAAGCTGGTCTGAAGTCCAGCGCAGAATGCGTTAGTTATGTGCCTCACTTACACATTGCTTAATACACACAGGATGTACAGCAATACGCAAATATCTTAACAAATGAAAAATAATTAATGATTAAAATATTAGCTTTTTCAGTTGATTCATGACAATTTGCTTTGGTACAATGTTATTATTATTAGCGCTATTATTTATTATATGCATATTTATTTTATTAAAAACAAGCTTAGATTTGCCCACCTGTCAGGTTTAAGACCATATGGGGCACAGCATGTGTATTTGGATATAACTCTTTTTAAACACACTTCGTTATTATTGTTCATTTATTCATTTGCTCGAAATTAGAACTGAATTTAGAAATAATTGTGACACTTCTACACAGCTTAAAGTGACATTTAAAGGCATAAAGTGACATTTAACTAGGTTAATTAGGTTAACTAGGCAGGTTAAGGTAATTAGGCAAGTTATTGTATAACGATGGTTTGTTCTGTAGACAGTCGAAAAAAATTAGCTTAAAGGGGCTAATAATATTGACCCTAAAATGGTTCATAAAAAATTAAAAACTGCTTTTATTCTAGCTGAAATAAAACAAATAAGACTTTCTCCAGAAGAAAAAATATTATCAGAAATACTGTGAAAATTTCCTTGCTCTGTTAAACATCATTTGGAAAATATGTAAAAAAGAATAATACAAAA
>NC_079457.1:4310584-4338084 GCF_903798145.1 Danio aesculapii
ATATTGTTTTAAGCGATGATGAGGCTTCATTTAAATGGCAGAAGATGCCATCTGCAGTTGTTTTCCATCCTATTAGATCACATTTTTTAAATGATCAGTCCAGGAGGTGGCGCTGATCGACAGCAGTATTAGTTCAAAGATGTTAAAAGCGAATAAAATAGATTAAAATTATCATTTGACAGCTGTCTGAATGTGACTGTTTATACGCATCGGCTGCCGACCAGAAGTTCTTGGCATTCTCCTTGCACATACACGCAAAGCATAATGGGTAATTCTGCATTCTATAGGCTAGTATTAACAGTAGATGGCACTATAGGCTAGTGTTTAACTGCAGATGGTGCTCCAGGATAGTTTTTAATTGCAGATTGTCCTATTTACATCCTATTTACTATGACCTTTTATGTGAAGCTGCTTCGACACAATATACATTGTATAAGCGCTATACAAATAAAGGTGAATTGAATTGAATTGTGCTCTAGGGTAATATTTAACAGCAGATGGTGTTCTAAGATAGTGTTTTACAGCAGCAGATGGTGCGCTAAGCTAATTTTTAATAGCAGATGGCCCTCTAGGCTAATCTTTAATAGCACATGGTGCTCTAGGCTAGTTTTTAACAGGAGATGGCGCTCTAGGCTAGTTTTTAGCAGCTCTGTTGTTTGAACTACAGGAATGAATACACAAAATACCAGTTAAACATGTCTTACCCTCAGAAGAAGCCAAACTCATCTCCGTAAACTCTCCCAGTCCGCAGGTCTCTCCAAGTGTGCCTTTATAGGACACTGCTTGTGCGTAAAACATGACCCGGCAGGACTTTGTGACCATCGTGTTGTTTTTGATCTCAGCGTAGACGTCAAAGTCAGAGCCGATCTGCATATCAGGGGTTACTCGGATCTTGATGTGTAAACCAGGTTCCTCTCCTGCTTTAGCCAGTTTGTTGTGATGATTTGCTTTCTCAAAAACTTTTCTCTCTTCTTCAGAACCTGAATAGATTACAGTGTTTATTATGACAGAGTTCAATGCCATACATTTATTTATAACGGGTTCACAACAAATATGAAGGACTGCATCACTAGCTCTAGTTTACTCATGGGATGTTTTATGCCTCTGCAATTTTCTGCATAGTTTATTTTTGTACTTAGCAATTTATGGCAAATGTGTCATGTATTGTTCACGAATCGAAATGCCCAGCAAAAATGCGCCTATATGAGGGCATTGGCAATCTACTCGTGTAGATACTGAAATAAACATTTGGTGTGAACTCCTCATTAGTTTTTTACAGAGAAGATAAGAGTCTGTTAGGCTGTCTGCCCTTGCTTATACAAAGCCAGACCAACACCAATTAGCTTAGACTAAGATTTTTTTTTTAATGGTTGATTATTTTATACAAAACAATATTCTGATTGACAGCTTTGATTTAATTCTATTCCATTTTGGTTCACTTAGATTTGATTCCACTTCATTTACATGTATTTTAGTTATAGTGTCAGTTTTTTGCATCGAAAATGCATTCTCAGCTGTCGTAAAGTTTTGTATTTTGAAAACGCACTCACCCAGTTCAAGTGCACAAGTTAAGAAAGAAGTGGCCACTAAGGCTGAATGATATTAAAAATCATCTAACATTGCAATATTTTTTTTTCTGGGATTATATTTCGAAATTAATACAATTTCACTAGATGACCTGAATAACTATTTAGAAAGAATTTAAAATTGGGATGATTCTGTATAGGAGTGCATAAAACATAATAAACGATATGCAAGCATAGATAATTTCAAAATAAGAAAAATATACAAATTAAATAAACAGCTTTTTATTGTTTTCCAGTGAGTCTAACTGTATTCAGCTATACAGTAATTGAATAATCAAATGTAAAATAATATTGCATAGTCTTCGTTTAATAAATTTAATGAAGTTACAAATGGTACAATTTCTTATGCCTGAATGCTTTTAAAATCCTCATTCAGTCACATGACTCAAACACATGCAAATGAGAAATTATTATACTACAAACTAAACATTGCATATCTTGGGTTGTGCAAATCATCACATTGTGATTTTAATGCTGAAACGATATTTTGTGCAGTCCTTGCGGCCACATCAATGATGTGGTGTGGCCTATAATAGTCAAATATAAATAGTTCAAGATTTCGTAAGTGTCAATTTTCACTATAATAGATGCACCAGTTACGGTTCTCTACAATAGCCTAGAATAGAGGTGTTAAACCCTATTTCTGGAGATCTATCTTCCTGCAGAGTTCAGCTGCAACTTTGATCACACAGGTCTTTAATTACTACGTCCTCCTTCAGATCCTGCTTAGTTGGTTTAGTTGTATTTGATGAAGGTTTGATTTTCAGGAACAGGGTTGAGCACCCCTTGCCTAGAATTAAAGACATCTCTTTATGCACCCATCAAAGATATAGCACTGTGATTGGTTTGTTCTAACATGAACTACTACAAGTCTATGCCTTCCAGCACTTCAGGAGTAAAAAAAGTAAAATTGAAATGAAGTTAATACCTCTGGCTCCTGACAATACACTGGGGACTTGTGAAATGTATTCATTACATTATCTTTTATCCATTGTTTATGGCATAATCCTACTGTTTTGCTTCAAAAGACCTCAATATAACATCAGATACCACATCTATTGCTCAATGATGCAGTGTTAAATTATAGAGCCCTTTTTGGGGAATTGAGCTTGCATCCATTTGCTCACCATCCTGAATCCCCAAGCATGATTGATTACAGTTACCCAGAACGCCTTCTCACCCTCTGGATACTTGTAGTTGTGTGTAATGTCCTCTCTCTCATCTCGACCCACTGCTTTAGTGCTGATGGATTTCCCAATCTCCGTCGTGGACCCGCCCATCTTGAACACTCGTCCGTCTCTCAGTTTGATGTACTCCACCACGTCAGCGTTCACCTCCGCATACACGAACGGGACGTTGAATTTGAAGGTGAGCTCGCCCTCTTTAATAGCTCTCACAGAAGCCGGTCCACAACAGAAGACGCCTGACAGCAGAAAAAAAAATAGGTGTTAAAACGTAACATGTGGGCCGAAACCCAAAATTACTTTCAAAAATCTACTTACAAAAAGAGCTTTGTAATAATTATTTATTTTATTAAATAATAGTAAGTAATTCTTAAGACTTTTTATATTTAACCCCATGCCTTCAATTATACTGATTTTAAAAATCACAAGCCAATAAAATAATCCCATTTAATATTGTATTGACCGTGAATTAAGGAGCATTAGCATTGCCATGACAGCACTGTAGCGCTATTGCAAGCAGCAGGAACAAGTGTACTACATAGAAATCAAATTTCTTGCCGGCTCATTATTGAGGGGACTTTGCTTTCCAGGTGATCATGTGCATTTTATAGATAGATAAGTATACATGTAGATGAGCATAATTTATGCAAAGTAGAATATTGAGATATTTTGAACTCTGAATGTATCAGCTTGCAAGTTAGTCAACGTTGCGCTCTGCTGGTGTACGCCATTGAAATGAATGGGTTTCATAGCGCATCGCTTTCCACATACGATGGGAAAGTCGCTTTTAATATCAGCTGGAGGGAGAGTAAAACCAGCAAACTTAATACTGCAGTGTGGCTCAACACAGTCATTTTTCAGTTTATATTTTTACCTGTTTTTCTCTTTTGTTAAAACAAGAATGTGATTTATTTATTTTGTCAGATAATATTTGGTGCATCCTTTCTAATTATTCACTTCTGTCAGACATTGATTGTTGATTTACCGTCACTTCTGTGCTGTGGTGTTGGGTCGCTCGCTTGCCAACCCTCATACCCCAGTGCAAGATCTGGACGGGTCATCCAGTTCTCCACCCAAACATGGTAGTTCCTGAGGATGGACAAGGTACAGTACATTTTTCATATTTGCATCACTCTTAAACAATAATGGTTCCAACCTGAGGTTTTTACAACAATGCCATGAGTCATTCTGCATTCTTGAGTTCCTATACGAGAAATTATATAGTCTAAAGAATTTTTTTCCAGGAAAGAGGCTAAAGTACAAAAATCTAAAGAACAAAAATGTAAATTTAACATAAATACAATATTTTTATAGTTTTTACACTTTCACTGACAGATTTCTTAACCAATAACTATCAAAATTTATTCATGTTAAGGTTTTAACCCTATCAATTAAAATGAATTTATCAAAAAGGGCGAAATTAAACTATGTTAAGATTTACACAATGCCACTGCTCCGCAAAATTTATGCTGTCTGCATGAACACAGCCATAAATAATGTTAATGTAGATACTGATGCTGCACAAGGGTTCATTTTGACATCAGTATATTTACCATATGGAGTCGTCTGCAATGTTCTCATCAAATTCATTGTAGAAACGCTCCATTATTAGGTCGCCATTGCTGTCACGTGCTGATCCAAAGTTGGTGATGACTCTGCAGGGGATTCCCAGAGCTCTGGACACTGAGATATAAAAACACAAAAGAGATATAAATCCAAAACTAAGGATCTATCATACCCACGATGAGGAAACTGTTAAGCTTGAATAATTGTGAGATTTATAAGGAATAGGCTTTTAAAGAAATAAACCAGATTTAGATTTCCAAAATGAAACAGGTTATTAACCAGGATTTGTTATTATTAAACTACTGAAACTTTACATTTGCATCGCTTGATCTAAAATACAATATAAAAACTATAACTTGAATTAAAAGTAAACCTAAAAGAAGATGGAACATCTAAGAGTAAAATAATAAAAAAAAAACAATTACTTTGTAGAATATTTTAAAAAACGCAATACTGATATTTGCTTTTTATGATCTTTTGTTTTCTATATAAATATTGCTAATTTTCAAGCCTCAAATCAGCAAGCTTTAATTTTAGTGCATTGCTGGACAATAAATAAAGTAAAGAATTTGACTAAATAAACTGATCAACATTTATGGTTTTAGTTCTTAGTTAAAGATGCTGTATGTTTTTGACTCTTCTGAAGCATAAAATACCATAATATGTTTGCAGATATTTAAGAAACATGCCAGGTGAACATGCTTGTTTATCTGAAAAGCAATGCTGAAGTCAGATATTCTGCATTGATGATGTGTTTTCTGTGCCGGAACGCTGCCTTTGTTTTGCTTCTTTTAACCTGCTAAATGCCAGTTTAGCCAATTATATTTCAGCACCCCGGGTTGCCTTGGTGGAAAACAGCGCATTTAATTTCATTTCATTCAGTCAGGAAGGCTCTCAAAGCATGCGTCCGTGACTGAAATGTGACCTCCGGTGGACAATAGCAGACTCTGAAATGAGACGCAGATTCAGAGTTCCACATGAGGTTATTAATTAGCAAATGCTATAGATATTACGAACGTAAACATTAGGTGAGCAGGTTACATTGTAATCTCGTGTCCTAACACCACGCTTCATGACAAGATACGCAGTGATAAGTAATTTGGCTGTTTGCACCAGACGAAATGACAGAAATTTAAACACAGCCATTCAGAAGCACAGAATATACACTCACTCACAAAATGGTAAGGTTTATAATCTATTTAATACAAATTGACCGTCTTTAACATTAATAAATGTACATGCTGAATCATTGATATGTGTTTAGTTCTAAAGTTCAATTTCAAACGGTTTATTTTATTTTCAAGATCTGAGGTGAACTATCTGCTGCTGCTTTCAGTATATGGCAATAAATGTCATGTTAAATGCCATCAAACTCACATTATTTGTTGTTCACCTGTGAGAAATAGCTGTTTCTAAAATATCAATTTAAGTTGTTGGTTAGGACCAAAACTCCTTTAAATATGGAAAATATTCCTTCTATCGAGTGCCCTTGCTTTTATTTAGAACACAGTTTAAATTACTCGCTTCTGTCCTCAATCTGGCAACCTGCATTTGCGTTTGTTTTGATCCAGTAGTGCAATACCTGGTTCGACCACTGGGTGTCAAAGTTGCATACTGCGCCTTTAAATATAACATTTTTATGCTGGAAACAGACTGTAAACACAAGCTTAAACCAACCTCTGAGTTTTACGTACTGCTCAAAAATACAGTATATAATGATGCTTTCTAATGGACTGAATGCTAATTAATTGACATGTATTAATTATTGCAGAGATGGATGAATGACCTGTGCAGGCGACAGCAGCAAACACCCAGCACTGTCCGTAACGCACTGCCCTGCAGCCTTCATTACTCCACTGGTGGAGGATCGAGCAGCTATCCTTCCACACGGTGGGCTTTACTCCGTCTTCATAATCATCTGACCAGTTGCCCACCACGACTCCTTTATCACCCAGACTGTTGATCTGAGCAGTGCAGGAAAACAGGATTAAAGGGGAACTATTATGCAGAAATCACTTTTAGAAGGGGTTTAAACACGTTGTGTGGCAGCAGTGTGTGAAAATACTGTAGCGCGCACATCATTTAAATCAGTGGTTCTCAAACTTTTAAGCCAGCGACCCCCAATGTAAGATCGTCAAGAACTCGCGATTCCCCCCCCACTACCAAAACATATCCAAATAATAAAAATAACTTATTTTAAGTTTTATAAACAGATTTATTGCGTTAGAAATCAACACTAATCAAAACTAACAAGCAAAATATATATATATGCATACGTGAGGAAAATATGTCTCAATGAAATCCCGTTATCACAAGAAAACACATTTTTATAGCATAATTGAGTGACCAAAAGATACACGGACGAAGCGCTCACCGGCCCTGCACGCACTGCTTGACATGAATTTATTAATGAATCTGTTAACAATACGCTAACTGTACTGTGTTCTCACAGATGGTGTCTGATATTGCACAGATGCTTTTGACATATACCTTATTATTTGTATACATCATTTTAATAGCAATAGGTTACCGGTCTTTTCATGAGCTGCAATATTAGTTTAATCTTGGTCAGTGCAAGCCCTTTTGCGATGGTGTATGTGGTGTTAAATTTTACATATAGCTGCCACTTGTACGGCTGACAGCGTCTGGCCATTAAATAAAGAATTAAACAGAACCTCTCGTGCTTAAAATGTGTAGATGTGGCAAACTGTTACCTGAAAGTTCCGTCCCACAGACTTTACAGGAACGCTTTAGTTATTTTCATAGCAGACTTGAAGCCAATGGAAGTCTTTTATCCACTCTTGGAAAAGTGTAGATGGTGGATTAACATTCAGCACATGATCAGTAATCAGAGGTGCCATTATTTGTAGCTTTAGCTGGTTTCTAAAACTAAATCTGTCAGTGTTGTTTTCATTCTCTCATCTTCAGCGTGTTACATTTTCGCGGTTGTATCTCCTGTCATCTGAAGGCAGAAGGCGTTGACTGAATGATTCAGCCTAGCGCAGTGGGTCAATAAGAAGAGAGCAAAGGCGGGACAAGCGTTGCCGGCTTTGTTTACTGCAGCAAGTTGACATGACAACAGTTTTAAACTGTTCCTGAGCGCTGCGCTTCAAGGGCAAAGATGCATTCTGCCTGAACGTGTCCTAAATACTTTATGAATTCATCAGTGATGTCTTTAAAAAATCTGACAATATTAGCTTTCACTTATAATACTGAAAAATTTATATTATAATCACTGAAAATTACACAATTTTTAAATCATTCTCGCGACCCCTTGAAATTATTCTGCGACCCCCGCAGGGGTCGCGACCCCCAGTTTGAGAACCACTGATTTAAATGATCATATTACATTTTAGAGTTCTGAAATGATTGTTGTGCATGAAAATAAACGTTTAACAGTGTCAGTATAACTACTGTAGCCTATATAATGTTAAATATAATACAAGAGGGAATCTGATAATGACAAATGTCTCATTTTACCAGTGAAAATGGTCTAATAATGTTGTCAATGACAGATTGCAAGCATATGTCTCAAACACAATAATTCAACTTTAGAAATATGAATAGTTTTATTCTGATGCCATCACTTTACTGGAAAAACCAGGACAAATTTATGTGTTTCTTTATTTTACCAGATAAAAAAATGCCATTGAGATCAAGATCTCATTTACAAGGGTGACCTGGCCAAGAGGTCTGCAACACACGACTTATGAAAAAAAAAAAAGATAATAATAATAATATTAATAATAAATAGTTCAGTTGTTCAGCTTTACCATATTTCAATATATTATAAACGCATACATTGAGAAATGGACTGTTGTTGTTTGTTAAAAAGGATAGAGCGAAACGATGTAATTGGGATGAGCTCAGACATTTTTAGCTCAGACTGAAACGTATTCCAGGATGAGGCTTGACTAAAGGCTCTCTTTCCTATTTCAGTTTCTAACCCGGGGAACAGTCAAATGATAAGATTCACTTTAACGTAGGGCATACTGGCTTTTTGACTTATGAAGAAGGGAACTTAGGTATGAAGGCACCAGTCCCAGAAAAGCCTTGTAGACCAGAGTCATCCAGTGGGTGTGCCTTCTTGCATTCAGAGAAGGCCACTCAGCTTTGGCATACAATTCACAATGGTGAGTAAGAGTCTGACAGCCTGTAACAAACCTTAGAGCACTGTGATAGACAGAGTTTAAAGGCTGAAGACATTTGGTTGAAGCATTCATATATAAAACATCCCCATAGTTAAACAATGGTAAAAATGTTGCAGACACCAAATGTTTACGAGCTTTAAGAGAAAAGCAGGATGCATTTCCATAGTAAAATCCAAGCTTAACTCAATGTTCGAACCACGTTTGCAACGTGTTTTTTGAAGGAAAGCTCCTGATCAAGAAGAAAGCCTAAATACTTATAGTTGGACACTAAATTTATTAGTGGTAATTACAGTGGTAATTAATGATTAGTTCTCCACAGGAGTGGAACAATTTGTGTCCAATTCAAGGATTCAAGTCCAATCCAAGTCTATACAGGATTTAGCATTTTAACCAACATTAGAGCTACACTTTGGCCTAATATTGATATTGTTTTACCATGTTTGAGAAATAACAATAATAATAGCCTACTCATATCTATTTTACATTGATAGAATGTGAGAAAATTGTATTCTTGATTTAAAGCAAAAAAAAAAAATTGTGATTTCTCATTTTAGCCAGAATCGTGCAGCCCTAAAGGAAAGCCCCGCTCAATAGTGACCATCTCTCCCTCATTAGCATAAACTGCCTTGAGTGAGAAGCAGCCATTCTGCCATTAGAGTTTTGACCAGCTGAAGATAATGTCAGCTAAGACTAAGAGGATTATAAATGTGGAGTTCCAGGGACATCAGAGACTTCTTTTACAATTTGTAAAACGTAGCATAATAGGTCGCATTTAAGCATCTTTCACACTTTCTTTAATACATGTAAAATAATGTAAAATAACAAATTTTGCGATTGATGGAATTTTGTAAAGGAAAAAAAAGAATATAATTAAATATATATTTTTTATTTAAGGTTTATAATGCAAATTTAAAAGCTGCAGTAGTAGTTATAGGATTCCAGATATGTCGAGCTTTCAGGAAATGAGCGAGCTGATGCAGCTGCTAAAGTCGCTTTGAAGCAAGTTGCGAACAAATGCCAAATTCCTCCATCAGAGATGAGACCTTTTATTAATGTCTACATTTTAAACAAGTGGCTAGAGGAGTGGGATGCATTGGAAAATAATAAATTACACGAAATCCAACCTGAAATCTCAAACATAATTTTAAGACATTTTAAGACTCTATTTGATCAAGTTATTTTTACCAGGTGTCGTATTGGAGATACAAGATTAACCCATGTTTTTTTTGCTCAAAGGTGAAGACCCCACTCAATGTTTGTGCTGCAAAACTCACCGTACTTTAAAACACATTTTGCTGGACTGTCCTGCTTTTAATGATTCTAGAAGACTTTATTTAATGAAATGAACTCTCTTAAGGACATTTTTAGCAAAGTGACACCAGAAAAGATTTTAAAATTCTTATCATATATTAACACTAAACATCTTATTTAACTTGTGTATTCATTTGTTTGTTGTTCTTAAATTGTTTATTTAATATTGAAATGTTCTTGCCATGAAAATAGCCTTGGTTGCTGACATGGCAATAAATAAAAAATACATTACATTACAGTACAGTAGTAGTTATAATATATCCAATAATTGACCGAAAATATTATTATATAAATATTGTGTACATGTAAAATATTTAATTACTGTAGTTTTGCTTGTAGACTGAACATGTAGATTAGAATTTAAAGCTAAAGATCTTTTTTTTACATAAGTGAATGGTATCTTAGCTGGTGTTGTAGTTAAACCCTAATGTAGTTAGTATTGTGACTTCAGTAATATTTGAGGGACTGATTTGACTGACCATTGCACTGAGGACTCGAGTCACATACACAGCATTCTTCCTCTCAGAACAATCCAGAGCCGCGTCACTGATGTAATTCGGGCTTTCATCCAAAATCTGCAGGCAGATGTCCAGGATTCCCTGCTCAAACTGTGCAGACAGAAACCAGAAAACACTGAAGCTCACTGTAGGTTCTTTTAGGACAAAATTAGTTTGAATCAAGCTTATTATTGTAAAATGAAAACTAAAATGACAAAGAAAACTAAATGGAAACCATGCTCATAGTTTTAAATAAAACAAATGTCAGCTGAAATTAAATATAAAAGAAATATTATTTTAGCTAATTGCAGATGGAATCATTTATATATTTAGTTTGATTAACTTGAAGTAAGTTAAAAAAAAAGAATAAAAAAAAAAAAAAATGGCAAAAATTTACAAGTAAAACTTTAAAAAAATCCTAAAGCCATTTAAAATGGCTAAAACTGAAATAAAAATAAATAAGATATGTAAGGTATCAATATAAAGAACAGAGAAAACATATTTTAAAACTTACTGAACATATATTAAAGCCAACTAAATAAAAAAATCTGAAAAAAAACTAAATAATAATAATATTAATAATAATAATATATAATGATATATCAGTAGTACCAGCTAATATTAGTTTGTATGTTTCTCATCGATAATTTAAAAAATACATTTCATTATGAAATATTGGTTGAGTCTGTGAAGTCCTTGAAATATTAAAGTGTGCATCTGTGAAGGAGTCCTAAAGATGTTTTGAGATGCAGCACCTGTCCAAATGTCCATGGTAGAACTGTGATTCTTTTGGGTGTACCGCGGTAAATCAGGCCGTCCTGAGAGAGAACGTATTCCTCCCTCTCAGCTTCATTCGCCAGATACACAGAGTCCACTAAAGCAAACAACACACAATAGGATTGTTGAGATAAATACTAGAGTATCTGTACTTTTACATAAAGGGTTAGTTAATCTCTTCATAAGCACAAGTTATAAATAATCATCAATACTTGAACACATTTTTAAATGTATAAAGTTTCTAATGACATTTTTCTTTCTTTGCCATGATGACAGTATAATAATATTTCCCTAGTTATTTTTCAAGATACTAGTATTCAGCTTAAAGTGCAGTTTAAAAACTAAACTAAGTCTAGTCTAGTTATACTAATCGACCAAGTTAGGTTAAGTTGACAATTCATTGGACACAACAGTGTTTTGTTTTGTAGCCAGTCTTGCTTCATTCATTCATTCATATTTTCATAGCTTCCTTCATTTATTTTCCTTCTTTATTTATTTTCTTTTCTTCATATTTTCCTTCATTTGTTCCTTCGTTCCTTCCTTGCTTTTTTCTTCATTCATACATTCATTCATTCATTCATTCATATTTTCCTTTGCCTTTCTTCCCTCCTTCTTTCCTTCCTATGCTTTTTCCTTTTCTACATTCATTCATTTATTCATATTTTTCTTCTATCATTCATTTTCGTTCTTTCTTTCTTTCTTTCGTTCTTCATTTTCCTTCCTTTATTCATTTCTACCTTCATTCATTCTTTCATTCATTCATTTGATTTCTCTCTTTATTCATTGTCATATTTCCTTTGCCTTCCTTCCTTCCTTGGTTTGTTCCTTTCTACCATGGTTCATTCATTCACTCATTCATTCATTCACTTATATTTTGATTCCTTCCTTCATTATTTCCTTTCATTCATTTTCTTTCCTTCTTCGTTCATTAATTCAGTCATATTTTCTTTTGCCTTCCTTGCTTTTTTCCTTCATTCATTCATTCCTTCCTTCCTTCATTATTTTCTTTTTGTTCGTTCATTCATATTTTCCTTCATCCTTCCTTCCTTCCTTCCTTCCTTCCTTCCTTCCTTCATTATTTTCTTTCTTTTGGTCGTTCATTCATATTTACCTTCATCCTTTCTTTTCCCCATTCATATTTTCCGTTCCTCCTTTCCTTCATTCCTTCATTCATTCATTTTCTCTTTTGCCTTTTTCTTCATATTTTACTTTCATTCATTCATTATTTTTTTTCTTTTGCCTTTCTTCATATTTTCCTTCCTTCATTGCTTCCTTCCACCCAAACTAAAAGAAATAAAACTTTCTCTGGAAAAAATACAATCAGAAATGCTGTGAAAATATCTTGCTTTAAACATCACTTGGGAAATGTTTGAAGAATTACAATTTCACAGGAGGGCTAAAAATTCCAACTTCAACTGCAAACTTGTTGCCACAATTTGTAATTTGTTTGCATGTGTTAAAACACCCAGCAGACACTCATCTGGTGCATATTTGCATTTTCTTCACAAAATATTATTGGTCATAATAAATGCAAACATCCTGTTCTAACCTTTTTGATGCATATATTTCCTGTGCAGACTGCAAAGAACTGAGCCAAAGTTAAAAGGAGCACTAATTATAGAAACGGCTTACATTTGCACCAGGGGTTAAAGAGCAGCACAAACTCCCCCAGAATGACTCCGTCTCCCTGGTCCAGGATCAGTGTGTAGCGGCCGACTGGAGCATTTGTGTGTGCGCAGACGCTCAGAGAAACTGTGCTGTTGTGGGTTTCTGCCGTGGCGCTCCAGCTCCAGCGAGAGATCACTTTACTCAGGCTGAATCTGGCTTTGGTTTGAGCCTCCACTGATGGGATCGGACCTTAAACCCAACAGAAAGACATGAATGAATGAATGAGCTTAAGCATTATTAATAGCATCCTGCACTCTTTGAAGCCTTTGCATCATGTTTCTAATAATACTTGTAACTTGTGAATGATTTGATGACTGTTTACAGCTTTACTGCCATGCCGTTAAACTTCACTTTGTCTCTTAAAGGGGTAATTCACGAAAAATCAAAGTGTACTCACTATTTACTCACCGAGAACTCAGAAGAAGATATTTTGATGTATGTTGAAAATGTGTAACCATTGATCTCCATAGTAGGAAAAACAAATACTATGAAAGCCAATGGTTACAGGTTTGCAACCTTCTTCAAAGTATCTTATTTTGTGTTTAACAGAAGAAAGGAACACTTAGAGGCAGAGTAAATGATTACAGAATTTTTTTTATGAACTTATCCCTTTAACAAGACTCATTTCAGTTTAACAAGGAGAATGTACTAAGTCTCAGTGCTTTGTGTGCATGTTTCTGTTTTTGACATGGTGTTTATTTCAAAGTAACTTGTGTGGTGTTGGGAATTTTATTAATTTATACATTTTTCTTCTTTTTCAGATGCTATTTGTTGACGTCTTTGTGGCGGATGCTTATCTTGATGCTCAAGGTATGATTTGTTATTTTAAATGATTTGATTAATCTGCAACGTTTTAAATCACAAATATTTAGCTATATTATATTTTTGAAGATGTAGATGGGGGGAGAAATTGAAAAAAAATTATGCCTAATAATTTTTATATATATAAATTATGTTCTGTCATTCTACAAAACTTAAAAATGACGGTAACACTTTATTTTGATGGTCCATTTGAGTGCTAGTAGACCTAATATCTGCTGATACTGCTCCTTCAACAAACATTTACTGACTATAAGAAACTTTGCAAGTACATGTCAACTTACACTAACCCTAACCCCAACCTAACAGTCTACTTATAATCTAATGAGAATTAGTTGGCATGTAGATGCAATGTAACTTAAACTCAACAAACGGACCATCAGAATAAAGTGTGACCAAATTGACAAATATTTCATGTACTAGAATATTGACTTCTGATTACATTTTAGTTAGTTATGCACAGTACTATTTATTTATTATGAATATATTTTTAAATCAGTTTTTTCTAAATTAAAGTGACATTTGTATTATCTTTCAGTATGTGTAATAGCTATGTGCAGAAATGTTTTGCCATTTTTGCAAAATACAGTTGAGTATATTTTTGCTATACTGTTTAAAATCAGGGCTACACGATATTGTATATACGATACACCTGCATTTCGTTGCCTTGTACTTGTACTTGTGTGATGACAATAAATTGAATCTAATCTAATCTATTGGAAAAGTCTGACGTTGCAATATTTTATTTTGCTTGATTTGTTTTACGACATGAATACAATTTCGACAGATGATTATTCCAAATAGATTTATTTAGCATAAAATCCCTAACTTTGATTGGAATAATCTTGTAGATGAGTGCATCAAAGAAATTGCAAGAATAAATGAAATAAAAGTGAGAGTAGTCAGATGTTCAGATACAGTAATACGATACGATATTATCATGATATTTCGCCTGCGGATAATAATAATCACGATATCAGCGATTATATCCCGAGAAAACCATCCACAATTTATCACGATTTTTGTAGATGAAGAGGGAAAAATGCATCAGAAAGGTACACGATGTATTTCTTTTATTAACAGCGCATATATTTCTTAGAATTGCAACATTGATATATGTTTGATCCGCCATAACGAGAAGCGTCACCTCATGCATAACGCTATTTTGTCCTGCCCATATTGAATAATCAAATGTAATGTAAAATGTAAACACTGTACATTCTTCAGTGCTGATCAACTATAATCATCCCAACTCCACACTGCAGATGCTGCGATGTGACTAATGCGAATGCACTCATTGCGTTATTGATGCCGAAACGATTTATTGTGCAGCCCTAATATTTATAGTTTTGTTGATGTAAGTGCTATAATTTATAAGTGTATATTAAAAAAATTAACTATTTTATATCTCAAAAGAATTAATAGTTATGTAATTTGCACTTAGTGTAAATATATATATATATATTTTATTATATATATATACTTAGTACTTATATACAGCATCTGGTGTAGTTTACAGCATCTACCAGCAGTAACTCGCTAGCAAAACTCTAACAGCCACAGTACCCAGGTACACTTTCTGTACACTCATTTTCTTAAATTATAATATTTCTCTTATTTGCTTTAAATAATTGATCATATGTACAGTAGCTGCATGTTTAAGTATAGTTTGGACTGGATGGATGTGATCTAGTAACCTGTTTGGGCGATAAATTTGATGTTGTCTCCATTCTGGAAGTGAGTTCCCTCTCTGAGGTGTAAATGGATGGTGAAAGTCTGTCCTCTTCTCACGATCAGTCTGTCCACACCGTTCAGATGTGTGTGGTGATTGGTGTTGTTCACCTCACACGCCAAATCAATGGCCTCAATCTCCACCACTGCCAACAGAAAATACCAAAACAGTCAGCCTTTTAGAAGATTAATGCACTGAAGAAACTGACTTCTTCGAGATTCGTGTCTTGTAGTACAAATATCTAAACATTGTCAAATGTAGACATTAGGCCAATCAATATTAGTCTGTTTTTCTGAACACCTGTAAAAAATGGTTGGTTCCACACAATTCATTCATGTTGTCTCAACACAAATTCTCTCAATGTTGTCTCAACAAAAAAATGTAAGTCACAAAAGTTAGTTAACCTAATAAATTTAAGTGGGTTGAACATAAAACAATTAGGTTGCCATACTTGTGTTGTTTCAGCTCGTTTTAAATAAGTAGTTTGCAGCAAAAATATTTTCTAGTAAATGATGCTTATTATAAATAAACATTAAAAGATATAAAGATTAAATGACTTTAGGGACCGATCATAATCTTCCATGGCCGATTTAATTATTTTTTACTAGAAACTCCATCACCACCCCCGCCCCCCCCTTTTCTTATACAAGAAATGATAACTGGTTATGTGAACAATGTTTATTTGAATGATCACAGGCTGAATCTGCAATGATTTCATATTTCACATTAGAGGCAACGACTGCACTTTTATCATGATCCACTCAAAGGAGCAACATTATATTGAGTAGTTGGTGATTTAAAATAGTTTGTATCATTTCAGAATATGAAGTGGAAAAAAATCCCAATCTGACTGAAATGATGCTAAATAAGCATACTGGCGCAAACCTACAACGATAGATGTGCAGGTTGAAAATGCAGCTTCATTCTCTTCCAGCACCATAGAACTAAAGGAGTAACAGTGTTTCCTTGGTTACTGTAAGCAAATCAGCTGCTCTGGTCATATTTTAAGAGTTAATCTAAGAAGAAAATACCACCTTTCTTATGACAGTGCGCTTCACTCACAAATGCCTCGATGAGACCCCACACAACAATATTTAAGATTTTCTTCCAATATTTCCCTCATCATGAAGTTTGTGTGCTGGTGAGTTTTTTTAAACACCCTACCAATTTACTATAATCCTCAGATAAAAATAAATGTCATCCTTAGTAGAACCCAAAATATATAGCAGAGTTAAATAAGTACAAGGCTGTTTTCCCCACCATTTATCAGTATATCTACCCTTGTGTCTAACAGAGGAAAGCCTTAATACTAAGCCATACTTGCTATTTCAGACTCAATATTCAGAGTAGCATGTTGAACAATATAGGGAGCGCGTCACAGGTTGTCATTGTTCAAAAATGAACCAATGTGATGTGAATATAAAACCAGCTTCAGCTCAGTAAAGCAGGCTATGCCGAATAGCGCAATTTACTGATGTTTTGTTGTTAAACTGAATGTAAATCTACATTATCGATACTGTAAAAGGCTCTTATGAAACTGAAAATAGTCACATCAATCTTTCACTGGGAGATTGATACCCATATCAGAGATTTCAGTGGCTGAACAACACTTCTGTGCATATAGCCCATTCATAACAACACTCTACATTAGTTTTGTGTGACTAAAATAGTTTTATACCTCACCCAGAATATAAAAATACATATAAACGCATTTAGATCATTTACTTTAACCATTACTATCAGAATGTGAGGAGACTTTCAACCAGCACAACAAAACAAGTTTCTGAAGACGATCGCCTACTGCACCTTTAAAGCATAAACTGCATATTTTAGACAAATCATCTTAAATATTAAATCATCTATCTTTGATTCATGTTTATATAAGTAATTGTCCTGAAAAACAAGACAAGTTACTGAGGAAGAACATATTTTTTGCTGCGAGTAATCATTGTCAGTGGTTAAGCATTTCTTAACACATGCACAACATATACTGCCGGTTAAGTATTTCTATTTTTGGCATGTGACCCCTAAACTCCTGACCAGCTTCAGAGGAATCCGATTAAACAAGTTAACACACTTTTTCAGTGGACTGAAGTGTCATGCGCAGCTAAAAATGGATGCAAAAGGCATTCGACTTGAAGTCATGCTTTCGAATGATCAGACTAAATATGCAGCAACTGGCTAAAAATAAATATTTATTTTCAGATATTGCCGTGAAGTTTCAAAGAGACAGAAATTAAATAAACGAAAATAACGCAGGTCCAAGCAACTTATGTGTCTTAATGCATGTGCAGGAATGAATGTATTTTCTGTACTTCCAGTCTGGATGACCAACTTTTGGGGAAACACTGAAAAAACAATTGTGGACGCAGATAGTTTTTAATTTAAATTGCTGTTTTCAAATTTATTGGACCAGAGGTGTCCAAACTCGGTCCTGGAGGGTCGGTGTTCTGCTGAGTTTAGCTCCAACTTACTTTAACGCACTTGCCTGTAAGTTTCTAGTATATCTAGTTAAGAGCTTGATTAGCTGACTCAGGTGTGTTTGATTTAGGGTTGGAGCTAAACTCTCTAGGACACCGGCCTTCCAGGACAGAGTTAGAACAAATCTGGTTTAGACGTACCCTTAAAGCAGGCATGTCCAAGCTCAGTCCTGGAGGGCCGGTGTCCTGCAAAGTTTAGTTCCAACCCCAATCAGACACACCTGGGCTAGCTAATCAAGCACTTACTAGGCTTTCTAGAAACATCCGTGCAGGTGTGTTGAGGCAAGTTGGAGCTAAAATCTGCAGGACACCGGCCCTCGAGGACCGAGTTTGGACACCCCTGCCTTAAAGTATTGTTAGCAATAACTACAGAATTGCATCTTATTCAGAACACAGTTTTTATATACTAAATTCTGGTCTTAAAGTAAAGGTCTGCTTGTTTTACATTATACATACAAGTATAAATTAAGAATTATACTCATTCATATGTGATCATAGTTTGCGCTTTATAACTTCAGGGCAAATCTTTGGTTAAATATGTTGAATAAAATGAATATTAATAAAATAGTAAACACTTTTCAAACTCTAATGATTACAGCACTAACATAAAAATAAGAAATCTAGCTAAATAAAATGCTAAATGTACAGTAAACATTGCGCTTTTAAGATTGCAACTGTATTTGTGTTAGTTTGCATCCACATAATGGCATGTTATATTGCAGTCATATAATAAACAATGAGTATGATTACATGGGCACCAATAATTAGATTTTCATATGATTAAGAGTCTACCATGTAAACAGCGATTTTAGTGATCTTAATCTGTCTAAAGTCATAATCAAATGAACAGAAATTGGATTAAGTTGTGTGGATTATACTGATTTTAGTGGCATTATTGAAGTGCAGTACAGTCTTGTAAACACTAATCAAACTATCACCATCGTGTAGGATTTTCACTGCATTTTGCAACAGGATAGTCTGTACACAAACGGCTGTCTGACACTATTCTCTGCATTTCAGTTTATCACAGGGGGCATGCATGAAATGTTCCTGAATGAAAGTGAACAATTTTTAATCGACAAATTAAAAATGAAACACCCAAAATTGCATGAAACTCCAGAGGAAATGTGGATATCGTGGTGACACAATGACATTAATAGAATTATGTGCTATAGCATGTAAAACAGGATCTTGAAAGGAACATTCAAAAAGCAACTCATGTAAACACCTTAATCAGATTATTGTTTTATTCAGATTAAGGCAAATAACTCAATTACTGATGTCGATGTACACATAGTCACTGTGTTTGTGATTTAACAAAATAAACGATTGAGCATATGATGAATGAATAGACTTTTTATTTTTGTCTATACAATATATATCGTCATGTTGCCCAGCTCTGTTATCAAGCTATGAGAGTACTTTTGTGCGCACATAAAACAAAAACAATGACTTTCTAAACTGTTTCTTCTCTTCAGTGTCAGTATATTGTGCATTTTTACGAGCCGTGCAGACATAATCTGTTTGAAATAAAGCACAGGCGCAGCTGAAGTTACGCACAGCCAAACTGGACATGCATAAAGAGCATAGCGCATGAATGTGCACAATAAAGAAACTCAGCCGACTGCAGCATCGACTGAGCTGTGAAGCGAGCACTCTTTAAGTCGGTCTCTCACACACATACTAAACGCATATTTCATGCACAAACACACCTTTCAAATGGGATTTAATTAACAATCAAGTAGATTTTTAAAAACGAAACGACTGAAAACGAAAGGAAAGAACTAAGAACTGAAACCAGCTCAAATATTCACGAATAAAACATGTTGTCGTTAGTCATTTGAGAGAGCAGACTTTATAACAGCACTCCCGCAATATTCTCTCTTGCTTTAAAAGAAAAAGTTATTTATTTTTCATTTGTATCCAATATTAATAGCCTATTTACTGTAAGTGTTAAGGTAGGCTATAGCCTATTTTTTCAGTGCATGATTGACTGCTTCTTCAAATACACGGAATAAACTTATTTGTCTTATTTGTGTTTAATTTGATGGAATAAACATGGACATGGCCAGAAGCCTATTTCATTTAAATATGTTATATTTGTTTAGCCTACAGTATATAAAGGCTATTAAATTATATTTATATTATATTATATTTATTTATTTAATTGATTAAATTAAATTACAACCTATATTTTAGCATTCGTTTTGGCTTTAACAGTTTTTTACATGTTAATTTATAATAATTTTATTATAATTTAATTTAACTTAATTTATAATAAGCATGTTTTACATGTTTTAGTTTTTTTAACAGATTTTTATAACTAGCCTAATCAAAGAGCATTTATCTGAGCTCTGTGAAAAGTTTTGTATGTAGGCCCACAGTCAAAAATGTAATATTAGAGCCATGGCTGTGGTGAGTCGGCAATACTGTGTCTAAAATAAAACTATTTCTCTTATGCAGAGTTGTATTAGATTTTAGCAAATATGAACAAACCATGGAGAAAACACCTCCACCTTCCACGGAGAAACAGTCACCCGCGAGCTTCGAGTCCTCCGCCTTTAGAACTGGTCACTGAGAATGAAGCCCCCTATTAGTAATGTATTTCCTGAGTCAGAGAATTTCCCTGAGTACTGCGGCTAACCGGCTAATCTGTTCCCTGAGACACGCATTTCTAAAGGCCACATCTGTACTGACACTGAGAAGAAACTGATGATAAAGTTAATACAGCACAAAAGTATTCTCGTAACTTTCATAAGTCTCATAATTTTCCAACCGAAGGGATATGGTCAGTTTTGACATTTGTTTTTGGTATTTTTTTTACGTAAGGGGGCTAATAATTTTGACCTTAAAATGGTTTTAAAAAGTAAAAAAACTGCTTTTATTCTAGCCGAAATAAAACAAACAAGACTTTCTCCAGAAGAAACAATATTATGGAAAATACTGTGAAAATTCCTGAATCTGTTAAACATAATTTGGGAAATATTTGAAATAGACAATATTAATATTAATATTAAAACATAAAAAATTCACAGGAGGGTCAATAATTTTAACTTCAACTGTATGTTTGTGTTACATATACATAGTAAACCAAAACTTATTTCAGATACGAATAATCTTTACCCAGCACTATTTAATTGCATTGCATTACCTTAAAGGGACAGTTCATTCAGAAATTAAATTGATCACTTCGATTGGCTGTGATCTCAGATAACAGCTGTACATGATATACAAACACATGCACATATGCTTTATCAATTCCACCATGCTGAAACCTGCGTACTGCATGAATAATTTAACATGCATTTTCCCAGTAATATTAATATCTGAATGCTGATCTTACCTCTCTCCATGCTCTCAGATGGTTAATGCTCTGCGTGTGGCTCGTGTTGGGTCGTCTTCAGCTGGTGTTGGGGTCACTGAGGGATATTTCGGGCGTTGCGTCCTAATGTTACGCCGGTGTCAGAGGACCAAGACTTCAAACCCCGGCGCTTATGACATTTCCGTCTTCTACCAAACACTGACGGCATTAAATCACATTACAGCATGTCATGTTACGTGAGTCTATTTCTGAATGACAGTCTCTGCGGGATCATAGATGCACATTAGTTTCAGCTATATTTATATGCACTACTGTACATGTGTGCTTTAACTGTAAAGCTGTTAATCAGAGGACCTAGAAATTTTTCCTAGATGTCTTTGGGTAAAACTGTCAGTGAAGTGGTTATCTGTGCATGTTTTATACTTGCGATTATCATTTTAAATTGAAAATTATAATTTACAAAGTTCTGCAGGTAGTTATTTGGATTACATTTGTTTGTGAAAGTTAAGTACTGTATGTGTTTTCTAGAAAAGCTTACAAAATGAATAAATAAATTATAATGGAAATGAATTAAAGGAATACATTTATTTTATTATTTTAAAAAACACCAAGACAAACAAGAAATTAAGTGTAAAAAACCAAGTTAACTAAATTAAAACTCATGACAATACATACAATTTTTTTTTAAAGTGTATAAAAGCCAAAAAAATAAATAAATGATTAAATTATAATTTAAATGAATTAAAATAGTAAATTATTTGTATTTTAAAATAGGAAATAGAAATTAATTGTATAATTAAAATTAAAATTCATAAAATACAAAGATTATTCAAAGTGCATAAAAGCTAACAAAATAAACAAATAAATGATAATTTTAATAACATTTTAATACATTAAAATATATATTTTTTTATCATTTTAAAAAAGGCGAAGACAATTGGGAAATTAATAGCGAATTTTTTTAATTAAAAGTCATAAAATACAAAATAAGTTTATTTAAAGTGCATAAAAGCTAACAAAATAAACAAATAAATTATTATTTTAATAAAGTTTAATTCATTAAATTAATACGTTTTTATTATTAAAAAAAGGCCAAGATGAATGAGAAATGAATTGTAAAAAAATATATCTAGAATTAAATTAAAACTCATAAAATACAAAGTTTATTCAAAGTGTATAAAAGCTAACTAAATAAATTATTTAAATTAAAATAGTAAGTTATTTTTTTATTTTAAAATAGACAAGACAAGTGAGAAATTAATTGTAAAAAAAACATTGAATGAAAAATCATAAAATACAAAAGTTTATTCAAAGTGTATAAAAGATAACAAAAAAAGTATTATTATATTAATAAAATTTAAATAATTTTTTTTTATTATTTAAAAAAGGCAAGACATACGAGAAATTAATTGTTAAAAATATATAAAATAAATGAAAACTCATAAAATAAATTTAAACAAGTTTATTTAAAATGCATAAATGCTGACTAAAGTAATAAATTCTAATTTAAATAAAACTCAATTAAAATAATCAATTATATTTATTATTTTAAAATAGGCAAAGACAAGAAATTGATTGTAAAAATAAATCTACAATTAAATGAACTCATAAAATACAAAAAAGTTTATTCAAAGTGTATAAAAGCTAACAAATTAAATGTATAATTAAATTAGAATTTAAAATACATTTAAATGATTTAAAATAGCAAATAATTTTTTATTATTTTAAAATAGGCCAAGACAAGTGAGAAATTGATTGTTAAAAAAAAATATATATATTAAATTAAAATTCATAAAATACAAAAATGTTTATTTAAAGTGCATACAAGCTAACAAAATAAATAAATAAATTATAATTTAAATAGCTCAAAATAATACATAATTTTTATTATAAAAAAAGGAAAAGACAAATAAAAAACTTGTTGTAAAAAAAGTATTGAATTAAATTCAAACTCAAGTGTATAAACACTGTATACCTTATGAATAAATGCTCTAAATCATATTAAATTAACACTGCATTAGTATGGTGGCTAATGTGTGCAAGGGTTTATTTCAGGGTTTCTGTGGGGTCTTAAAGTCTTAATGTCTTAAGTCTCGAACGCAAAATTTATGCCTTAAAGTCTTATATGTGCTGAAATATTGTGTTGTAGGTCTTAAATCTATTTTAATTCTTTAATTCTTAATTTTCCTTGTTCACGTATAGCTACCCAATTTGGCCATTAACACCCATACAATCACCAACAATTCACTTTAAAAAAAAGAGCATTTAATTACATTTTAATTACAATTAATTAACATTTGTTTAAAAGTTATTTACTGCTGAAGAAACTGACCTGACCTTTTTTATTTATTGTTAAATTATTATTAAATACATTTAATTATAATCATTTTTTGATAGGTCTGATAGGTCTGATAGTGAAAATCTTTCCAAATAGGATATTTGAAAAAAATCCTTTGCAGTAAGCCCTGTATAAGTCTACAGTTTCATTAATAATGGTCTTAAAAATGTCTTAAATTGAAATTTGTGAAACCTGCAGAAACCCTGATTATTTATAAAGTGCAATATAACAACAGCTGTTGACCATTGTGCTGTTCACAAAATGTGTTAAAATGATCAAGGATTAAAACAACATGCAATAATACATACAACATGAAACAAAAAACAGCAAGCTCGGCTAATCCTGGTGTTAAAAGCTGAAGTTTCAGTTTCCCTATGAACACTAATTCATTGTGGCAAACAGTGTAAAAGGCCCGGCCTCCCTTTTTCTTAACTTTGATTTGGGAACTTTTAACAATTTCTGACTTGATGACTTTAAACATTTAGCAAACTTGTTAACAGTCACACATTCAGAAAGATAAGAAGGTGCCAAACCATTATAAAACATTAAAAACAGAGTACAATGTTAAACTTCATTCTAACATTAACATCTAACATTAACTTCAATACAAACTTCATTCTAAAAACTTACTGGTAACCAGTGCAGAGAGAGTAAGATGGGGGTAATATGCTCAAATTTACGAGTGCCAGTAAGAAGTCTAGCAGCTGTGTTTTGAACCACTTGTAGGCGATTTATATAGGATTGACCAATACCTATGTAAATTGAATTGCAGTAGTCCAAATGTAAAGATATAAAATCTAGCTGCCTATTTAAAAAATTTAATAAATAAAACAAAACACAAAACAAATAAAATATTTTATTCCCTTTATTTATTATAAATCTTTTACATAATAAAATACAGATTTCTGTATCATCATCCTGTATATTATAGTCCACAAAATAAACAGTCCAGTACTTTCACACATGCTGTAAAAAACCTTTTACAGTCCAATTTAGTTATTAATAATTTAAAATACATTTTCAAGCAGTTATTTTAATCGTGTGTCTGTGTGTGCATTTGTATAAACATATATTCTTCTCTAAATTCCCTGAATGCCATAAATGATATTAAATGATAAATGTACTAAGGACAACATTTATAAATGGTAAGTTATAATTATGTGTGTAATACTGAACATTGCATTAGGGAGTGTAATCTGTTTCTTCAAAATACTCTTATTTATATTTCATCAAGAAATAATCTCCATGCATATTAATGGCACAATAAATCAAGCTTCAACATAATATTTCTGTCCTTCCAGATCCAGAACTTTCAGAAATAGCAGGAAAATGTCCACGCAGTTCCTCAAATCTGCCTTTCAAGATGACACATTAGATGATTGGTCCACAGATGAGGTCTGGTCACTCTCATAATCATTTTCTTCTCCTTTTTAGCATTTCTACGCAGAATAATCTGATATCTTGTCCTATCCGGTCTGTTTTTAATGATGTACGTCCAAAATTCTTTCCTGCTTCTGCTGAGATTCATGCAAGCCTGTAGATGAAATGCATTGTTTGAATATTTTATATCCTGCATACTTCTGAAATAGCTATTTTAATATTTACCTAATTTTTAAGAATATAAAATATTAAAGCAAGTATTTTAACTTGTTTAGTATCTTTTTAGTATTTTTTTAGAGGTCATAATATGCTTTTGTACTGCGTATGTAAGATGTACACTCCCTGACATAAGTCTTTTCGCCAATCCCAGTTGTACGAGCAACAAATACTAACTTGACTTCTAGATAATCATTTATCTAGATTTATTATTATTATTATTATTATTTAATTTTTTAATTAATAATTAAATTTATTTATTTTTATTTAATTTTTTCCCTCCTTCTATGAATCATCTGTTGAACTGCATCCCAATCATCACAAATACTGCAAAAGACTTATTGGAACCCACATGAAGCCAAGATTCTGACAAAAATCAGTCAAGTTTGGTGAAGGAAATATCATGGTTTGGGGTTACATTCAGTATGGAGGAGATCCGCAGAGTGGATGGCAACATCAACAGTCTGAGGTATCAAGACATTTGCCACAGGAGAGGGCAAATTCTTCAGCAGGATAGCGCTCCTTCTCATACTTCAGCCTCCACATCAAAGCTCCTGAAAGCAAGGAAGCTCAAGATGCTCCAGGATTGGCCAGCCCAGTCACCAGACATGAACATTATTGAGCATGTCTGGGGTAAGATGGAGGAGGCATTGAAGATGAATCCAAAGGATCTTGATGAACTCTGGGAGTCCTGCAAGAAGGCTTTCTTTGCCATTCCAGATGACTTTATTAATCAGTGATTTGAGTCATTGCAGAGATGTATGGATGCAGTCCTCCAAGCTCATGATGGAGTCAGACACAATATCATTCTGTTTCCACTGCAGCATGACCACATATTCTATACTGGACATTATTCCTGTTCAGTGACTTTTGTCTAAGCAAAGTTAAACCTTGCTGTCCTAATTAAATCATTCAAAATCAAGGCATGATCATATTTGTGGTAAAATAAGCGTAATCTAGAGGCTTTTGTCTTTCATATAAGCCACATCTAATAGCAAATGATCAACTAGACGTCAAGTTATTATTTGCTGTTCCTAAAACTTGGATTTGCTACAAGACTTTTGTCAGGTAGTGTAATTATAATATAATTAAGTCCCCAGAATATGTCTGTAAAGTTTGATATCACAGATCGTATTATGCAGTGAAATCTCAATTTTTGAAAGATTAGAAATGAATGAAAGTGTAAATAAAAGCATAATAGGACCTCTTTAAGAATGCAACGTAAGACAGTTTGTAGTAACTCACCTCGGTCAAGGCTAGACTTCTGTTGAAGCTTTGGATCGAATTGGTTCCTCAAACTGACACTGTTGTAAGTACAGATTAGCATAATTACAATTCAGTCAGTCGAATTACTTGCATTGTAAAATATCAGCTCTGTTCTAAACCCTAGTTGAGTGGATTTTGAGATGTTACATATGAGTTGCCTAATAAATGATGCAAAATTTTGTAACTGCAAATTTAATTGGGACCACATCAATTGGGACAAACATTGATGGTATAAAACTAAAGTCTAGCACAATGTTTCCTAACCACGTTCCTGGAGAACCACCAGCTCTGCTCATTTTTCCATGTCTTTTTACCAAACACACCTGATTTAGATCATCAGCTCATTTGCAGAGACTGTCAGTTACACCCATTACAGCTCTTTCAAAGGAGACAACCAAAACATGTAGTGTCAACACAATCTCACGGCAATTCGTAACTTTTTTTTTTGTGGCTAATTCGTACGAATTCGTATGATCTAATTCGTACAATTTAGTACGATTTGCTCATCCTCCAATGACGGTTGGGTTTAGGGGCGGGGTTAGGTGCCACGCCTCCTTTTTAAAATCGTACCATTTCGTACAAATTAGCCACTAAACTCTCAAAACGTAAAATACTTACGTTTTCTCGTGAGATCAGGCTGGTAGTGTTGATGGTCCAACAGGAATGTGGTTGATAAACACTGCTCTAGCATGTATAGATATCAACAAAACTAAAGTTGAGTCAATGTGATCAGAAAATAATAATAATAAAACCTATCAGAAATTAGATGTGAACAAAACTGAATGGTTTTTGGTGTATATCATCACAATATAGATGGGAATAAAAAAAAGCCATTTTAATATGTGTATTTAACTTGAGATCCACTGATATAAATAAAGTGTGAAATGAAGTATTCTTTATAGCAATTAAAAATGTGACTCAAAATGGCAAGAATCTCAAACTATTTGACCAGTGAATGAAAGAAAAAAAAAAAGAGCTTGTATTGACTGGGCTTAAACGGATAGTTCACCCATAAATAAAAATGTACTCACTATTTACTCCCCGTCAAGTGTTTTCAAACCTTTGAGTTTCTTTATTCTGTTGAACACAAAAGATATTTATATTTATGTTGAACAAAAAAAATAATACAATGGAATTCAATGGTTACAGGTTTTCAACATTTTTCCAATTATCTTCTTTTGTGTTCAACAGTCAGAACTTAGAGAAT
>NC_079457.1:4343084-4368751 GCF_903798145.1 Danio aesculapii
CAGCTCATTAACAGACACAATAAGCTTGTGTGTAAATAAGAGAAACCAGGGCTGCTCGATATTGGGAAAAAAGTGACATTGCGATATCTCGTATTTCTGCGATTATATGACTTGCATTTCTTTCTTTACAAGTTTTTTGAAGATTGAATTTATATGTAATGTGTACATTTATGGGGACAAATGTGGAACCATTTTCACAAATCAGACAGATATCTGATCAAAGAAAAGGCATGAAGTGACCAGGGCCTGATGATGTATTAAACGCTCATATATTTGACTAGAAAAGAGTTTATTTTGCCAACATCGCAACAGAAATTAAATTGTGAAGCCTTGCTGTGTAAAGCGAAAACTTTAAAGGATAGTTCACCTTAAAATAAAAATTCATCTCAAGTAGATATTGTAAAGAATGTTGGTAGCCAACAGAGTTTGGTGTCAAATTCACAATTTTTCAAGCACATAATGGAAGTCAGCAAGAGCGAAAAAGCTTTTCGAAGTATATTTTATGCTCCACTTCTAGTCCAAACATCTACAAAATTTTAATTGAAGAAGCATTTTCTAGACAAGCATAAAATATTGTCTTGTTCTCAGAAATAATATGCCAAAAAAAGCGAAATAATCTGCCAATGGAGCAAACAAAATAATCGTATGTCAAAAGGAAAAACAGGATTATTTTGCTTGTCCCATTGGCAGATTATTTCGCTTATTTTTAGGAAAAACTCACTTAATTTTGGCATATTGTTTCTTAAAACAAGACAATATTTTATGCTTGTCTAGAAAATGCTTCTTAATTTAAGAATTTGTAGATATTCGGATTAGAAACGAGACAAAAACTCCAAGTTAGAAATGCATTTTTGCAGCGTACTAAAGAAAGTAAGATGTTATTGGTGAACTGGCCCTTTAAGATTAAGCAGAAGCTGCTGTCAGCCTGTGCACAAGTGTTAAGTGGACATCATTATAGCTGGCGCCAGCTGAACATTTGCTTGAATTAATTAGTTGCGATTAATTAGGGTGTATGTCAGAGTGTAATTAATATTAGAGACTCAAGCCGCACCTGGAAGAGTTTGTGCTTTGAGACTCTGAGAGAAAAAATTCTACCTATTGAGGAAAGACAACAGAAGAGAAGTCGCCTTTAATATAAACATGCATTGTGCTTTTATTTAAATTCCTAGCATGTGTTATAATCCTAATTAACTTGACATTTGGGGATATTCTTCAAGCTGTTTCCATCATTTTATTACTCTGAGTGAAGTAAGTGTTTCATGCATTTGCTTTCAGTGTGTGATTGGCTGAGAAATACCTCTTCCAGTGACATCACCGTTCACAGTGTGATTGACAGCTGCGTTTCTGGGCTGAATGTCTACGAAAGGTTTGCAGCCGGTTCCCATAAACAATCTCTCCTGTCTCCTCAACTCTGAAACACAAAAATCAGCAAGTCTAGAAAATCTGTGAAGATATAATGAAACAATTGTGTTGAAACTATTTTTGCACAAAAGTTAGAGGTAAAGTGTACAATTAATTATGCTGAAACAAAGTCCTGAGGACACGTCGGGTAAATCTTCAAAGGGAACAGTGTACTTTATAACCTCATTCACATCACCCTGGCTACGTTGTTCCACTGTCTTAACAATAAAATGAAAACATGATGAGACCCGAATAATTTTTTACATTTATTTTTTTTTTTTTCTGTGATTTCTTACATCCTTTGGGTTAAAAAAAATCTACAATTTAGAGTTTTTACATTTTAGTTTTTATTTTAATTTTACAGCATGTCCACTGTAGTCGACCACAGGACCATTTTAGTTCAAAACGACCACCACTCAACAAAACTGTACAGGATGGCTGTAAAGGGATAATCCAATATTAATGTGACAAAAACTAAACAAAGCCATTTTTTCCGTTGTATTGAAATTGAAATTGTGAAAGAGAGCCGAACTCAAAAAACAAAAACAAAAGAAGTGATGTTAATCCAAAACAAATTTAAAATACAAGCGATTTAAAACTGACAGTCATTCTCTAATTGTCTCTGATTGTCAGACTCTAAATAAAAGTCTCCCTCAACTATCTTGTAAAGATTCCTCTCTGCTTCAGTTCTGCCCCCTACAACATGCAGTCATTAATTACATTAGGATGATCCTGGTGTCCACTATAGTGGACATTTAAAAAAGGATGATATTTTGAAACGTAAACAAGTAACAGCTTTGAAAGCTAAATTTATAGTTCCTGACACTTTAATAAACAAATTTATATGTAATAAAAATAGTAAAAACATTTAAAAAGCGAAATTTTACATGCCTCTCTTCTCCCAATAAAATGTGCTTGTTTGGATGTCGGCCATTTGGATGCAGTGTAAGATGTGGTTCCTAGCATGCCAGCCAATCAAATGGCATATCACTAGAAAGCCCAGGATGTCCTCTGGACAGTACAACAGGACTTCACATCTATGAGTAGCTCAAAAAATTCAAAGAACATTCATGAAAACACAATGTCCACTACAGAGGACACAAGTCAACGGGCAGGGTCTCAGGAGGATATGGAACTTCCTATTTTCATTTTGATATTAACAATTTAACAGACACCAAAAAATGTTGAGGCATCATGTAGGTGCATATTTATATGACCGTCATATTCGCTGTATGCATGTTTATAACAAAATGGAGCCTATAACATCACTGCCTCTTATTTTCATTGAAAAATACTAAACACCATTTTTTGTGTGTGCTGAATATCAGTTTTAATAATCAATAATGCCAATCAATAATACAATATAGGAAATAAAGGCAAGCAATACGTGGTTACATAAGTTAATTTATTAACTTATCTTTGCCAAAACGCGTTACCTGATAGATTAGAAGACTGAAACAGTCTTCACATTTAAAACACCACAAGAGTCAAAAGATAGAGACAGGATTTATTAAATATGACGTTTAACAACAATAGTGAGATGAGATCCAGCGGTATATCCTTGATGAACTGACTGACCTGCGCTGCTCTCACCTGGGGTTTTGTGTGCAAAGCACCTGCTGACTGCCTGGAGCTCAGACCTCCACATATGCTGCAGGGCATGCCTGTGTGTGTGTGTGTATGATTACATGATGTGTGTTTTCAGCAAAGTAGTGTGGATGGAGATCTTATTAGAAACGCTACGTGAAACGCCAGTGTGGACGTGGATCTTCTTCATTCTACAATGCCGTTTTAAACCTAAAACGTAATGGTGTATACAAGGCCTGAGTTTAATTGAATTACCTCGATACTATAGAAAATCAACAAATGTCTTGTGATGTGGTACCAAGATGCAAAATGCATTGTTATCTTGTTAAACCTAATCTTATAAAACTGCTATCGAAAAAAGTATTGTTTAGGAACTGGTATCGGTACTGGTATCGGAATTTTACATGTCACGATTTTGCCAAGTACGATGCGATCCTGGATTAACATCTGTGTTGATCCTGGAACATCATTTTTGTCTGAAAAGGTAATCCATGCTTATTCCCTACACCTAAACCCAACCATAACTGTAAATTATACCCAAAATCAGAGAATAATAGGTGGATAGCAATCATGTAGAAGTGCACAAACCTAACCGTAAGCCTAAACTTGACATGAACGGTAAACATATCCCTTAATTCTGATTGGCTGATTGGAATGTTGTTCCAGGAGCAACATAGATGTTAATCCAGGATCGCATCGTACTTGGCGAAATCAGGTTGGCACAGAATTTATTATTATTTCCTAGTTGTGTTGCAGCTGACCTTTTGTATATGCATTTATATGAGTTTTCCTTTCAGATGCAAATTTGATGGCATGAGATTATTGACAATAGCTACTCCTCAGGATTTACTGTCAAGGTTTTTTTCCTTCACGTTAGTCAATTGGTGAAGTTTTATTCCTCGCCACTGTCACCACTAGCTTGCTTGGTTTGGGACTTGTGGAGCTGCACATCAATGGATTTGCTCTTCAGTGTTTGGACTTTCAGCAGTGAAAATTAAACCACACTGAACTGAACTAAACTGAACGTCAACTCTGAAAACTGGACTGACACAGTTTCAAGAGTTCACACTTAGCTCACGATTTATTAATAGCTTGTTTGGCGTGCTGTCCCGGGAGAGAGCCCTGAGCTCAAGGGATCCTTGAGCCCGGGGCTCCCTCCTTTCACAGGGCGAGGAGAGACTGAGCTCAGGTCGATCTGAAACTCCCCCGCTGCTGAGGCCAAGGTGAACTTCCTGAGAGTAAGACATTAGAAAAAAGATTTAGGCTTATTTTATCTATAATATAGAGCACATTTGGATGGTGGGAGGAAACCCGGGGGAAACCCACATGGACACGGGGAGAACATGCAAACTCCGCACAGAAATACCAGATGGCCCATTGAAGACCCAACGCCATTGGTATTCTTGCTGTGAGGCAACAGTGCTAGTCACTGGGCCACCGTGCCGCCCATTCTGGATAAAAGTGGAAGAAGGGGAGGAGGAGGGTTTCTTCCAGACGAAGATAGTTGTAGAGAGGAAAAGAGGATATATATAGTGACTTGGGATCCTTTGATTGGAGGACCATGATTAGCTAATGTGGACCAGCTGGGTCAATCATGAGCACATTAATTTTAAAATAGTTTAAAATTAAACTTCACTTCAGTTTACCAGAACTTCCATGTTAAGCTGCTTTGACACAATCTACACTGTAAAATGGCTATAGAAATAAAGATGAATTGTATTGAATTTACAGATGTTTGACAGTCAGCTTACTGCTACAGTATATGCATCATTAATCAATATGTAAGGAATAATTGACAATGGCCAGCTGAATTATTAGAATAATAATGCACACCAAAGGGAATGCAGCCATTACACCTCAGGTGTGCATTGTTTTCTTCTAATTCAATGGACCAGAATCAGTTACTCTGCTAATACTATAGTAATATCACACCTAAAGTCACTGTTCAGATGTTGTATTTCAGACATTAGTTCTCAAACTGCTCCTCCATGTAGTGCTAGTTTCTTACACATCTCATCCGGAGCCTTCAGTTGTGTGTTGATGTGAGTGTTAACTATGGTAGCTGTAAATTGAGCATAATTAAATAATTGAGCCTGCAGTATAAATAAATGCTGTGATGTAAAGAACAAAGTATTTTCTCCACTAGTGTTTATTTGAAACACCAGAGGGCAACACAGCGATTGCCGGTCTGTGTTATTCTTAATTTGTACTGCTCTTGGTAGATTGTTAATCAGTATGTAAATTACCTGATGCATTTGTGCTCTTTAATTTGCTCTTAATCTGTCTGTACGTCACTCACAGATTTGAGCTCTTTCGTGGGATTGTGTTTTCATGCTTATTTGCTGTTCAGTAAATCTAGCCCTTTGTCTCTGAATACCTGATTTAGCATGTATTATTGTGCTCTGACCTCTGCTCTTGAGGGCTTGTTCCCACAGTATGTGCTCCAGGTCTGTGGTCCAGGCATGTTTGATGTCCCGTGTCTCCGCCTGGAGGATGTAGGTGTCCTGTGATCGTCGTCTTCTGAACCAGATCTCGAAACTCCGACCGCTCAGACCACACGACTGCGTCATGCCAATCTCACAGGTCTGTGTAGAAAACAACATTCAACACTATTTACAAGCTAATCTGAAGAGAGAGACGACACACGTTTTCAGGGTTTTACGGATGCTGGATATCTGTGAAAATGCTTGAATTTTAATCTGGTGTTTTTAAGGTTTGAAAAGAGCTTAATGTATTGGTTGCTTTCATAATAATGTGTCTTATTAAATAGGTAATAATAATGAAAGATTAAAATAAAATTAATCTCAGTAAAGAGAGTAAATTATATTAATTCAATATTGTGCTCGAGACAAACATGGCATTTTCTTAGTATACTATACTATACTATACTATACTATGATATGCTATTCTGCACTATACTATACAATACCATACTATACTGTACTATACTATACTATAATATGCTATACTGCACTATACTATACAATACCATACTGTACTATACTATACTATACTATACTATACTATACTATACTATACTATACTATACTATACTGCACTATACAATACAATACCATACTATACCATACAATACCATACTATACTATAATATACTATACTGTACTATACTATACTACACTATACTATACTATGCTATAATGCACTATACAATACAATACCATACTATACTGTACTATACTATACTATACTATACTATGCTATACTGGTATTGTATTGTATAGTGCAGTATAGTATAGTGTAGTATAGTACAGTATAGTATATTATAGTATAGTACAGTATAGTATATTATAGTATAGTATGGTATTGTATGGTATAGTATGGTATTGTATTGTATAGTGCAGTATAGCATAGTATAGTATAGTACAGTATAGTATGGTATTGTATAGTATAGTGCAGTATAGCATTTTATAGTATAGTATAGTACAGTATAGTATGGTATTGTATTATTGTATATTGTATTGTACTATACTATACTATGCTATACTGTACTATGCTATGCTATACAATACTATACTGTACTGTACAATACTGTACTATACAATACTATAATATACTATACTATGCTATACTATGCTATACTATACTGTACCATACTGTACAATACTATGCTATACTATACAATACTATACAACACTACAATACTGTACCATATTGTATACAACAGTACTATACAATACTGTACTATACTGTGCTATACCATACTATACTATACTATACTATACTATTGATTCATTCATTTTCTTTTCGACTTAGTCCCTTAATTGATCCGGGGTCGCCACAGCAGAATGAACCGCCAACTTATCCGGCACATGTTTTACGCAGCAGATGCCCTTCCAGCTGCAACCCATCTCTGGGAAACATCCACACACACACTCATTCACACTCATACATCACACTACGGACAATTTAGCCTACCCAATTCACCTGTACCACATGTCTTTGGACTGTGGGGAAACCGGAGCACCCGGAGGAAACCCCGCGAATGCAGGGAGAACATGCAAACTCCACACAGAAACGCCAACGACCCAGCCAAGCTCGAACCAGCTACCTTCTTGCTGTGAGGCGACATCACTAACTACTGCGCCACTGCATCACCCTATACTATACCATACCATACCATACCATACCATACTTGGTCTCTCCAGGATTTCTCCAGGAGTTTTTTGTGACAAAAATGGTTTATTATGTGGTGAAATTTTTCAAGATTTTCTGCAAATTTCACAGCATTTCTTTTGTTTTACTGTTAAAATATACACAAATTATACCTTAATTCTTTATACATTTTTTGACATCCAGAACCATTTATTTCTGTAATTAATTAAATATAAAGAAGACACTAAGAGAACTTTACCCCTAAAGCTGCTGTATTATTTGAAAATGAAACTAATTGTTTGAAAATAAATGCTAAGTTCTCCGTGTTGTTTGAACACGGTGGTGGAAATGATGCAGAGCCTGTGTGCATGTAAGTGTGTGCGTGAGAGAGAAGGCTACACATGAAAACAGGAAGCATATATACAATATGTAGAAATGTATGAAACATGATTTTCATAAACCTACCTTGATAGACAGTTTGTAAACGTAAACATCGTCTCCTCGGTCGTTTTTTTTTGGTCTTGGTAAAGAGAATGACGTCTTGGAAGAGAAACACCCGCCTGAGGGAACGTTTCTTACGGAAAATTACCCAGAATTCATCCTGCCGAATCAGCTGGCCCTGCTCATTCAGATTTAGCTGAGGAAACAGAATGAGAAAAGAAAATATTTCATAACTTTCATATTTCTGGTGTAAGAATTTCTCTTTCTTCTTTCTTTCATTTCTTTGCTTGCTTCTTTTTCTTTCTTTCTTTTCTTTTTTTTTTTCTTTTTCTTTTTCTTTCTTTCTTTCTTTCTTTCTTTCTTTCTTTATTCTTTTTTCTTGCTTGCTGCTTTTCCTTTCTTTCTTTCTTTCTTTCTTTTCTTTTCTTCTTTCTTTCTTTTTTCATTTTTTTTTTGCTTGCTTGCTTCTTTTCTTTCTTTCTTTCTTTCCTTCCTTCCTTCTTTCCTTCCTTCCTTCCTTCCTTCCTTCCTCTCTTCCTTCCTTCCTTCCTTCCTTCCTTCCTTCCTTTCTTCCTTTCCCTCCTTCATTCATTTCCTTGTTTCTTCCTTCACTCATTTCTCTTTTTTTCATCTCTCCTTCTCTCCTTCCTTCCTGCCTTCCTTTCCTTATTTCCATACCTTCATTTTTTCCTTCCTTCCTTTTCTTATTTCCCTACCTTCGTTCATTTTTTCCTTCCTTCCTTTTCTTATTCCATACCTTCGTTCATTTTTTCCTTCCTTCCTTCCTTCATTCCTTCCTTCCTTTCCTCCTTTCTTTCTTTTCTTATTTCCCTACCTTTGTTCATTTCTTTCCTTCCTTCCCCCTTCTTTCTTTTTTCTTCCTTCTCTCCTTCCTTTTTTCCTTTCTTTCCTTATTTCCCTACCTCGTTCATTTTCTTCTTCCTTCTTCCTTCTTCTTCCCTCCTTCCGTTCATTTATTTCTTTGTTTTCATCCCTTCCTTCTTCTCTTTCTTCTTTTTTTCCTTTTCCTTTCTTTCCTTATTTCCCTACCTTCGTTAATTTCTTAACTTTCTTCCCTCCTTCCTTTCTTTCCCTCCCTTCGTTCATTTCTTTGCTTCCTTCCTTCCTTCCTTTTCTTTTTCTTTCTTTCCTTATTTCCCTACCTTCGTTAATTTCTTAACTTTCTTCCCTCCTTCCTTTCTTTCCCTCCCTTCGTTCATTTCTTTGCTTCCTTCCTTCCTTCCTTCCTTTCTTCCGTCCTTTCTTGTTCCACAGGAAGTGATCATAGTGAGTGTATAGTAAGCAAATTGCATTTCCACAGCATTTGCTGTAATATTATAATTTTTTCTGTAGAAAGTCTTATTTATTTTAGTTTGGCTATAATAAAAGCATATTTATTTTATGCATATTAACAAATTATATAAAAGATTTTTTCGATTTTGCTATTAGAACAAAAAACTTGTCCAATAACCTGCCTAATTAACCTAGTTAAGCCTTTAAATGTCACTTTAAGCCGAATACTAGTATGTTGAGAACTAGTAAAATATGATGTGCTGTCATCATGGCAAAGATAAAATAAATCAGTTATTAGAAATTAATTATTATAATTATCATGTTTAAAATGTGTTAAATTATTAACAGAATTGATAATCTTTGTAAAGGAATTTAAATTACATTATAAAGTACATTTTACAATAATTTTGTCCAAAAAAGTATTTATTTCCCTATTATCATGCAGCCCTAATAAAAAAGTCCCACTAACATCGCAGTCTCTGATGGCGTCCATGGTGAGCAGGTCGTTCCCGTGCCGCAGCTGGAATCGCACCACCTCCAGCGCCGCCTGGATCTCTTCCCGCTCTGGGCTCTGATCAGACACACACTCGTCCAGGATCTCCTGAAGCAGCAGACTGTATTTACTGATCCTCTGCACCGGCTTCAGCAGGTATGAGGACAGATCCATGCTGTCACCCAACTCCAGCTGCTTACGCTGAACACACCACACCAGAAGTGGGGTTAGGGTTGATTACAGTCTTGTGGATGGATGTATAGTTGTAGGTATGGCAGTATGATTGTATAGTTGTATGTATGGTCGGTTGTATGAATGTATGGCATAACTATGGTCAGCTGCATGTATGGTAGGTTGTATGAAGGTATGGTCGGTTGCATGTATGTATGGTTGTGTGTTGTTAATATTAAAATAGACATACTATTTTAAACTACAAATTTTTTAAATGTATTTTATATCGATATTTAATCATATTAAATAATAATATGAAGCAGTTTTGTTTAACCCAGAGTGCTGCAATATGTAATGTGATGTATATAAATAATATAGCAAAATGTATAGAATCTTATATTATAATATACTTGTAGTACTGAGTAAAAAAGTGTTTATATATGTGTATTTATATATTTGTGTCTGTATAGATTTGTGTGGGTAATTAAAATATTTATAATATATTTTAATTTAATATAATTAAATAATAATTAATTACATTTAGTCATTTAGCAGACACTTTTGTCCAATTAATGTGTGTAAAATAATAATTATTACAATATATTTTATATTTAGTTTTATTGCTATGATAAAACGATGTAACTTTTTTAACATACAATAATTAAATCTGATTATATAATTATTTAAATGCAGATTAGTGTTTAGCAAACCACAAATTCCTTACCTTGAAGTATCTGTGATTGAATTAGTGCATCAGATTGAGGTTTGTTCTTGCTGTAAAGTGCGTAAAGTCCAAAACTCTCCCTCTGTTTGAGTAGATGTTTGTACAAGAGTTAATTCAGACTGTGTAAACGTTTCAAATGAAAGCATTATGATTATTATAAGAGTATATATTGTTGTCTTACGTGATTGAGGAAGCAGCGTCCGGCTCTCAGCGGCTCCGCTTGACAGGCCTGCAGCTCCTGCTGGAAGTGCTGACAGTGAAAGTCGTAGAGTTTCTCCAGATTACCGAAAATTCGCCCTCGCTGACCGCGCAGATCCTGCGGGACGTCCGGTCTGGACAGCAGGGGGTAATAATGAGTCAAGATGTATCCCAGAGAGCGGACGTACTCCACCTCCGTCAGCAGGAGCTCCTCCATGATCCGCTGAAGCTTCCTGGTGAGGAAATACAGGTCAGAATTTATTTCTGAAATTATAAAACTCTGTAGATCCAGAAGGAAATGAAATGTAAATAACATCTACTGTAGAGCACTAACATGGTGCTATGTACTGTAAAGGCTAATGTTTTTTTTAAAACAGTCTTTCAAATAGAAAACAATCTAGGCACATGGCACCATGTTAGAGCTATATTTAGGATGGTATTTACATGCCATTCAAATGCAGGCCAGACATGTTTGCCATGTTGTTTACAATTATTGTCACATAAAATTCTTATGTGACCTGGACCACAAAACAAGTCATTTGTGTAAAAAAATTACATTTAAAGTTGTCCAAGTTCTAATATATTACAAATCAGAAAAGGTTGGGACAGTAAGGAAAACGCAAATAAGAAATTAGTGGTTTCCAAATTTACTTTGACTTGTATTTCTTTACAGACAATATGAACACAAAATATTTCATGTTTTGTCTGGTCAACTTTACTTCATTTGTAAATATACATCCTTTCCTGTCATTCAGACCTGCAACACATTCCAAAAAGAGTTAGGACACGAGCAGTTTAGGGCTAGTAATCTGGTAAATTGATTAAATATTGATGGGACTTGAAACAGGTGTTTGTAATTATGACGTGGTACAAAAGCAGCACCCAAGAAATGTCTAGTCCTTTAGGAGCAAAGATGGGCTGAGGATCGCCAGTTTGCCAACAAACACGTGAGAGAATTGAGATGTTTAAAAACCGAGGAAAAGAAAGATAGGAAGACATTTGGATATCTCAACTTCAGCAGGGCATCACATTCAAGGATTCTGCAGGAATTTCAGTGCCTAAGGGACAAGGGTGCAAACCTAAGCTGAACAACCTTGATCTCCGATCTCAGAAGTGGCACTGCATCAAGAATCCTCATTCATCTATAAGCGATATCACCACTTGGGCTCAGGACTACTGCGGCAACTTTGTCAAGTACCACAACACGTAGCTACATCCAAAAATGCCAGTGAAAACTGTACTGTGCCAAAAGGAAGCCCTATCTTAACAGTGTCCAGAAGCAGACTGTGGTCAGATGAATCAGTATTTCAGGTATTTTTTGGGAGAAATGGACGCCGTGTGCACCGGACCAAAAAAGAAATAGATCATCCAGACTGTTACCAGCAACAACTCTAAAAGCCAGGGTCTGTCATGGTATGGGGTTGTGTCAGTGCTTTTGGCAAAGAAAACCTGCACTTCTGTGATACACCATTAATGTTGAAAAGTACACAGAGATTTTGGAGCACAACATGCTGCCTTGTTTTCCAGAGACACCTATGCATATTTCAACAAGACACAAATTATAGTCCTGGCTGCAGAGAAAGAGGATACAGGTACTTGACTGGCCTGGCTGCAGTCTGACCTGTCTCCAATAGAGAATCTGTGGCGCATTTTGAAGCACATCGTGACAAAACCTCATACTGTTGCCCACCTAAAGACTTGCTGGCAAAAAGAACGGGACTAAATTACACCTGAAACACTTCATCACTTGTGTCTTCAGTCCCTAAATGTCTTTTAGGTGTTGTGAAAAAATGGCAACATACAAAGCGGTAAATGCTTTACTGATCCAACTTTTTTCAAAATGTGTTGCAAGAACTAAAATTGGTATATGTGTTTATTATTATAAAGAAAAAATCTAACAATAATATGAGGAATACATTAAATAATATTTGTTGGATTGTCGCCACTGGCTTGCATGGTTCAGGATCTGTAGAGCTGCGCATCGTTGGATTTGCCTTCAATATTTGTACTCTCGGTAGTGATTATTAAACCACACTGAACTGAGCTCAACTGAACTGAACTTAAACACTACAAACTGAACTACACTGTTCTATTTACTGTGACCTTTTATGTGAAGCTGCTTTGACACAATCTACATTGTATAAGCGCTATACAAATAAAGGTCAATTGAATTGAATTGAATTGTCTGCAGTGAAATACAAGTCAAAGTAAATTTACAAACCACTACTTTCTTTTTTTTTTTGTGTTTTCCATACTGTCCCAACCATTTTTGATTTGGATTGTAGATTTAATATGATTATGGTAGGAACTTTACTATATCTTCATTAAACAGGATCTTTGCTTCATATTCTAATGATTTTGGCATATAATAAAAACCTACAAATAACCCATACAGTGTATTTTCAGATCCTGCAAAAATGTACATATACAGCATTTTAGGATTGGTTTTGTGCTCCAGGGTTACATTGCTCTTTTTAGCGTACCTTTACCTTTCCCACATCAGTGAAAGCTTTTGGACAGAGGGAAAAACATAGCACATGAAAAATATTGAGATTTGTTTTGTTTACTATTTAACACCAGTTTTTAAATATTTGGAGTTTAAGGTTGTTTTTTATGATAACATTTTTTTTTATTGTAGGAAAAAACACTTGAAATTTAGCATGAAAATACACTTTTTATTTTTTTTTACATTTTAACTCTTCCCCCCCTCCCCCAAAGCATCCAGATTCAGTTGAACAGGTAAATGTATTGTTATACATGGGCTAAGGCAAAGAAAAACATATACTGTTCCACATACAAACATACACGGTAACACTTTAATAACTACACACTATAAATCATTTATTAAGCATTAGCAAATAGTGAATTCATTATCTATTAAGCATTAACTCTACATTAATAAACGTTAGTAAGCAGTTTATAACTGCAGCTACAAATTCTTGACTTACAAACATATTTATAATGTGCTTAATACTTGTACTTTCCTACTTTGTTAATGATTTATTTTTCATTACTAAATTAAGTATGCATTATTTACAAACCATTTGTGGGTAAAGTAGTTGAGGGTTTTTAGGATCATTCAGAATGAGTTAGTAAATGATTAATAAACTATTGAAATCAACATTTAATGTCTTATTATTCAGGCATATATTAAGGGTTAATATGTATGTTAATAAATGCTTTATTAACTCAACTTCATCTAGTTTTGTGACCTAATCTAAAGTGAGCACTATTTATGCTTTATAAATCCCTTATAAATGACAAATAAAGGCTCAGTTAATTCTAAACAAGAAAAATGACATTATTCATTCCTTTTCATTTAAAGAGACAAATAAAACTGTACTTCAAATGAAAAATAAATCTTTGCAACCTTATCTAAAATAAAATAACTGGAGTTTAAACATTGCATCTTATTATATTGTTAAATTATTATATGTTGTTGTTGTTTTATCCAGTTTTATGTCATATTTAGACACTCCTGTTATTCAGCAATGTTTAAACTCTACAATAATTTTATTTTTTAGAAAAGATTGCAAAGATTATTGTTCATGTGATTCTGAGCCTTTAATAGTCATTTATAAGGGGTTTATAAAGCATAAATAGTCCTCACTTTAGATTAAAACTGCATGAAGCTGAGTTAATAAAGCATTTATTAACATATTAGTAAACTATTAGTATATGCCTGAATAATAAGATATAAATGTTGATTTCAATAGTTTAATAATCATTTACTAACTCATTCTGAATTATTCTGAAAGCCGTCAACTACTTTTAAATAAACTGGTTTGTAAATACTGAAATACTTAATTTAGTAATGAAAAATAAATCATTAACTAAGTATGAAAATACAATTATTAAGCACATTATATAGGTGCTTATAAGTCAAGTATTCAGCATTTCTAACTGCAGTTATAAACTGCTTACTAACGTTTATTATTGTAGAGTTAATGCTTAACAGATAATAAATTCACTAGATGCTAATGCTTAGTAAATGATTCATAGTGTGTAGTTATTATAAAGTGTTACCCAATACACATATACACATATCAATCAATTAACTAATAGCGTGAGAGGTATTTGCTTGTGCCATTGTATAGTTATGATCCAAAAATTGTATAAACAGATCCCAAATTTTATGGTACTCCTTTAATTTGCACTTTATACTGTAGGCGATTCTTTCCAGTGCAATGTAATGTCAAATCTTTCAGCCAGTGATCAATCGATGGACTTTCTATGTTCTTCCGATAGAGTGCTATCAAACGCCTTGCAATAACAAGACACATATCAATCGTTTTAGTTTTATAACCTGGTAATGACAAGCTAACTGGGAATAAACCCAACGCACATATTTCAGGTGTAACTGGAATGTGTTTTAAAATAATTGAGATTAATGTTATTACGTTTTGCCAGAAAATCTTAATCACCTCACATTCCCAGATACAATGAAAGAATGTTCCCTTGTTTTTGGCATTTGAAACGTATATCTGGGATGTTGGGTTAATTTTGTTTAGTTATTCCAGGTGTGATATAGGTGCGCATTGCCCAGTTATATTAGATCATTTTAAATCTAGTATTAATTGGCAAGTTCTGGGCTTTAACACATATTTGGCTCCATTCTAAATCTGTCAGGTCATATAGGCTGTTTTTTGACTGACAGACCTGCTTTAAGTTACTGATTACCGCAAATGACAGAAATGACATTGTCCCACCTTAAATGACTGATACTTTTGGGTGTGCAGTTTAATTCACAGAATTTTTACCAAGCATGTGTATACTGCAAATTCACAAACTTTCTTGGTCACATCCATAACGCATGCTTATTTTCCTCATTTAAAATCTGAAAAATGTGTACAGATACGACTGCGTGGTACAGTATGTGTTTTGGTAAATAAATATAAATGTGATGTTTCAATATAATGTAACTCCTATAACTCACATGCTTCTGCTTGGGCTTTCAGGCATGTCTGCAGTATTTCTCCTTCATTTCTCCAGGCGTCTCCGTGTGCGTGTGTGTCTGAGAGCTGAAGCTGTTGTGCCGCTGGATGGGCTCAGTGATGTGCAGCTCCGAGCGCCGGCTGCTGCTTCTGTTCACTGTGTTCTGCCAAGGGAACCACTGACAGCCAACGGGAGCCCCAGATACTGCCCTCTGCTCTGGAGCCGCTCTCCTGCTGCTGCTTCTACCTCTCTGACTGCAGTCTGCCGGGGTTTCTTTGGTGGTTGCTGTTTTTTGGAGTCTCGTCTGGGTTTGGATCTGAAGTTGAAGCAGGTGACTGTGCTGTGGATGCTGTCTCTGGATCGATTCGCTCGTGTCTCTGATTCAGGCACACACTCGCGCTCTTCTTCTGCTAGTGCTGGGTGATATGACCGACGTTTTAATTTCATGATAAACATGTACAATTGAAGTCTAAATTATTCACCCTCTTGTGAATTTTTTTTCTCACCTGTAGCGGTCTCCGTACAGTCAGTGTGATGTCCATGGTGTGTCTGATCTCCCTCCAGCAGCATCAGCCTCTCTTCCAGCATCCTCCGCACCTCCTCACACTTCACCCAGGCGGCGTCCCATACCCGCAGAGCCCTGGAGCTGCTCAGTGAACAGGCCTGTGTCCGGATATCCTGCAGGAGCTCTGGAGGAAACTCATCCAGCCTCTGCAGGTGAGCGTGGAGTCGAGCCCAGTGTGCTCATCGCAGGACAGCAGAGTGACTCCTGCTCCAAACACAGCCTGCAGTCGCCTGCCACGGCTGAAGCCTGAACACAAACACTGATCAGGGGTGGCTAACAGAAGTTACACATTTTTTTTGGGGCACAATAGGTGTGTCCCAAATTACGTAAGCTAAGTAAAGTTTAGTAAAGGTAAGAAAGTAAGCTAAGCAAGTAAAAAAAATAAGGTAAATAAGTTAGTAAAGTAAGTTAAGGTAGGTAAGTGAAGTAAGATAAGCAAAGTAAGGTAAGTTATGCAAGTAAAGTAAGTTAAGTTAGTAAAGTAAGTTAAGTAAGGTAAATAAGTTAAAACAAGTAAACTAAGGTAAGTAAGGTTAGTAAGTAAGTTAAGTAACTAAGATAAGGGAATTAGTAGGTTATGTAAGGCAAGTAAAGTAAGTTAAGTAAGATAAATAAAGTAAGTAAAGTAAAGTAACTAAGGTAATTACGGTAAGTTAGGGCAAGTAAAGTAAGGTAAGTTAAAGTAAGCAAAGTAAGGTAAGTTAAGCAAGTAAAGTAAGTTAAGTTAGTAAAGTAAGTTAAGTAAGGTAAATAAGTTAAAACAAGTAAGTAAGGTTAGTAAAGTAAGTTAAGTAACTAAGATAAGGGAATTAAGTAGGTTACGTAAGGCAAGTAAAGTAAGTTAAGTAAGATAAATAAAGTAAGTAAGGCAAGTAAAGTAAGGTAACTAAGGTAATTACGGTAAGTTAGGGCAAGTAAGGTAAGTTAAAGTAAGCAAAGTAAGGTAAGTTAAGCAAGTAAAGTAAGTTAGAAAGAAAGTTAGTAAAAGAAATAAAGTAGGGTAAGTTAAGCAAGTAAAGTAACAGGTAAGTAAAGTAAGTTAAGGCAAGCAAAGTAAGGTAACTAAGGTAAGAAAAATAAGTTAAATAAATAAGGTAACTATGGTCAGCTAAGTAAGGTAAATAAAGTAAGTTAAATTAAGGCAAGTAACTAAGGTAAGTTATGTAAGCTTAGTAAAGTAAGTTAAGGCAAGGAAGTAACAAATGTAAGTTAAATAAAAAAAGGAAATTAAGTAAGGTAAGTAATGCAAGGTAAGCAAAGTAAGGTAAGTTAAGCAAGTAGTGTAAGTTAAGAAAGAAAGTAAAAAAAGTAAGGTAAGTTAAGCAAGTAAGGTAAAGTAACTAAGGTAAGTAAAGTAAGTTAGTTAAGGCAAGTAAGGTGGTAGGTAAGTAAAGTAAGAAAGTTAAGGCAAGTAAAGTAAGATGAGTAAAGTTAAGTAAGGTAAGTTAAGCCAGTAAAGTGAGGTAAGTAAATTAGTTAAGGCAAGTAAGGTAACAAGTAAGTAAAGTGAGTTAAGGCAAGTAAAGTAAGGTGACTAAGGTAAGCTAAGTAAGGTAAATAAAGTAAGTAAATTAAGTAACTAAGGTAAGTTATGTAAGGTTAGTAAAGTAAGTTAGGGCAAGTAAAGTAACTAAGGTAAGTTAAATAAGTAGGGTAAGTAAGGCAAGTAAAGGTAACTAAGGTAATTAAGGTAAGTTAAGGCAAGTAAGTTAAGGCAAGTAACTAAGGTAAGTTAAGTAAGGTTAGTAAAGTAAGTTAAGACAAGTAAAGTAAGGTAACTAAGGTAATTAAGGCAAGTTAGGGTAAGTTAAGTAAATTAAGTAAGGTAAGCAAAGTAATGTAAGCAAAGTAATTTGTTAAGAAAAAGTAAAAAAGTAAGGCAAGTTAAGCAAGTAAAGTAAGGTAACTAAGGTAAGTTAAGGCAAGTAAGGTAACAGGTAAGTAAAGTAAGAAAGTTAAGGCAAGTAAAGTAAGGTAACTAAGTGAGTAAAGTAAGTTAAGTAAATAAGTTAAGTAAGGTAAGCAAGAAAGTACGGTAAATAAGGTAAGTAAAGTAACTAAGGTAAGTTAAGTAAAGTAAGTTAAGGCAAATAAAGTAACTAAGGTAAGGAAAGGAAGTAAAGTAAGTAAGTAAGTTAAGGCAAGTAAAGTAAGTAACGTAATTAAATAAAGGTAAATAAAGAAAGTAAATTAAGAACGTGAAGTAAGGAGTTAATGAATGTAAGTTACTGTAAGTAAACTAAGGTATGTTAAGTAATTAACGTAAGTAAAGTAAAATTAAGTAAGGTAAGTTAAACAAAGTAAATTAAGTAAGGTAGGTAAGTTAAGTAAATAGGTACGGTAAGTAAAGTAGAATGTATTTATATAGCACCTTTAACAGACAAGAAGTCACTAAGTCCTTTATAGTAAAAGAAAATGTATATCAAAACAGGTTAAATTCCAATTACAAATTACTCCAAACGTAAAACCAGCTCAACATACTGTTGATCAAACACTTGTCCAAAAAGAAGTCTTTTAAATGTTTTTTAAAGTTCAACTGAGCCAGAGTTCTCAGTGCTCAGTGCATTTATAGCATATGCATATAAAATCCACTAGGTGGCAGCATGATTATCATTATTTCTTTTATTATCTGAGTTTGACTAACTGAAGCTCTTTGGTTTGAAGCCTTAACCTGGAAGTGACTTTTTTTATCCATTTTTTCCATATATTTTTAACATAGCATTTGAAATAACAGTTAGCAGTTTTATAAGCTTCTTGTTTATGCAAACAAAATTAAAATCAAATCTATGATGTGAATATTAAAGCCATTATGTTGCTAACAAGTAATTAAGATCCGCAACAAACAAGCATGTGTGTTTTCATGCTTGAATAAGACAACTATTGTAGTTTTATTTATTTATATAACATAAATTGGCTTTAATGGAATTTATATGTTTGCGTAAGATTTTAATTGAAATAACTGTGAATTTTAAAACCGATGTGGCGCCGAATCTTCATTTTTGTGTACTATAACTGAAATGAGTATATCTGCATGCCATACCCTCTCACAGATGTGGCAGATGTAGACCATCATCGCCAGCTCTTCACAGCAGCGCTCTGCTCGAGACACGAAATCAGACACGCTAGACTTAAACATGGACACCATTCTGTGAAACACCTCTGTCTCGGGATAGTTTGGGCCCTGAATGCGCTCCGCATCCGACACCAGCATCATCGCCTGGTGCTTCCGCTCCTGTTTCCACCAAAACAAACATTACAAGAAATATTTTAAAAGACTTTTAACATGGCAAGAGATGAGATGATGTTTAAAGTCACTATGAATGAGTACATGCTGCATACAGTTGAAGGCAAAATTATTAGCGAATTTCCTTTTCAAATGTTTCCCAATGATGTTGAACAGATTCAGGAATTTGCAGTATTTCCTATGACATTACTCTTCTGGAGAAAGTCTTATTTGTTTTATTTCAGCTTGAATAAAAGCTATTTATAGAATAAAATTAAGGTCAATTATTTTATCTCCAGAACAAACCACTGTTATACAATGACCTGCCTAATTACCCTAATTAACCTAGTTAAGCCTTTAAATGTCACTTTAAGCTGAATACTAGTATCTTGAAAAAATATCTACTCAAATATTATTTACTGTCATCATGGCCAAGAGAAAAGAATTTAGTATTAGAAATGAGTTATTAAAACTATTACGTTTATACATGTGTTAAAGAAAATCTCCATTAAACAGAAATTGGGAATAAAATATAGAGAGGGCTAATAATTCAGGAGGGCTAAATGCTGATTTATGCTTCGTTGTCAAGCGCACGCGTATGCTACGGCGCGGCCTACGCGTGAACGCATAGTCCCCGCTGACGTGCACTTCTCAAAAAATGTAACTACCAAGCGGCAACCTCCCGCTCTCCCTCGGGAAGCCAATACGGAAGTAACTGAAACTGCAATTCATCAAAATTCCTCTAGTCCTGGCTCCATAATAGAGCAAGTTGCAATTGAGCCCACTGTTAGAATGGCCAACTTTACAGCAGAAAAAAAGGTGTTTACAGCCTGGTACAAAGAACGATTTTGCTTCTAAAGCTATTATTACCCTCCATGACAACTGTGAGGGTTTTTTTTTTATAACATCCATTTCCTTTATTTTAGGTTATATTAAGTTTGCATAATTAAGGGCGTGGCCACTTGACTGACAGCTAGGTCTCACTGCTCGCTGTCTAGTCACCTCAGCTGATTCCGGCAGATTAGCCACTGATCTCGGCATATTCATCGATTTTTGTGTTGTTTTATGTGGCTTTACACAGTCAGCTGCCTTTTGGACTTATTTCTTACAATTATCAGATGATGGGATACTATGTGCACTTAATTGTTCTCACAAACCATTCATGTGGCCTCGTTTCCCATGTGAGTAAAGTTATATACTTGTATATGATCTCTATAAATGTATTTGTTTTATTTAAGATCATTTATCATTAATATTTTTCTTTAGACCCGTAAAGCACTCCAGAATCTGACAGATTGATTAGCTGTAGGCTCTAGATCAGTCATCTGAAGCGTTGTCATACAGTGTTATGCTGGATTTCATCAATAGTCTTGCATTTACTAACACAGACTATATCTGAAGTGTTTGGAAGTAATTCGTGTTTTCCTCCTATAGAAAAACGTCATAAGAACAATGTTTAGTGGCTCAATGTATTACTACAGTGTTTTTAAAAGTCTAAACACTTTATTGATATAGTGTACAGCCAAGCACATGTGGTCAGAACACAACGAGTCGCAGGTAATGAAGTATCAAGCGTTTCTCCCAAAGTAAAGTCTGTCTGCCGGGTCTAAGCAAAGTGCCAACAGACGTCTGTAGCTCCGCTCACTCTCCGCCTCTTTGCCTTGTTGGTATCCCGCTGTGGGTGCGATGATGCGCGAACAAAATGGCGACGGTTGGCCGCGCCTACTTGTAGCTTCTTTTGCAGTTTTCAGAAACCTATGGGTGACGTCACGGATACTCGTCCATATATTTTACAGTCTATGGTAACTACACGTCGCAATGACGCGTAGCGCAAGCTCTGTGATTGGTCGGCTTGGTAGCGCTGACAAGTGTGGGTGGGACTGAGAGCCTGCGAGAATTTATAGATAAAAGAATTTATCTTTTTACCCACTAAGATAAATTCAAAACCACTGGGAAACCACTGTTCCTGCCTTAAAATGAGCGAGTTTGAGCCACTTGAACATTAAGGAAGCGTTCAGAAAAAAACAAAACACCAGCGAAGAAACTCAACATAGAGGAACATAAACACCTCGCTGCAACTAGCGTTTGGAAGGTTATTGCAGACAGTGTTGCCATATTGGGCGATTTTGAATTTATTTTTGCGGGGTAAAAAGGACCCCCGAACTGAGCGTGAGTTCCAGATAACTGGGTGGGTCATTTTGCATTTCGGCGGTTTTTGGATAGTTTTGGGCTGGAATTAGTCAGCTGCATCCGGCAACATGATTGCAGAGAACAAGAAACGGCGCACAGAAGTATGAATGCACGGCTACACACGTTGCATGCGCCGTGGGTCACGCCGATCACTTGACGCAGAAGTATAAACCAGGCTTAATAATTCAGACTTCAACTATATTCACTGTTCATTATTATGCAAAAATTATTTGTGAACCTAATCTATTGTGTTGTGTGTTGTGGTTCAATCCGGTGTTCCCCAGGGATCAGTATTGGGCTCTTATTTTTTACTATTGATATTTTAGCACCTACCACCATTTATATCACACAAACTTGGTCCTAATTCTTTCTACGTAACTTCTCCATCTTCAACAACTTGTAATGTAATGCGTGTATTTATATAATGCATTTATTGTGTATGGCCACACACCCAAAGCGCTTCACAATCATGAGGGGTGGTCTCTCCCTTTTCTGATTGGTGTTGGCCAGCATGGGGGTGAGTTAAATCTGTCACCTGCATTTTCAAGTTGACTGTAAAGTTTTCAAGTCAGTTCTGCAGCAGTGCACTGCAAATGTTCTTGTTTTTTTGGACTTTCTTGTTCTGCATTGCAGTTGAACAAGCCGTTTTTCTGATCGCAGGCAGTTTGTTTTTTATGTCGGCTTTACTGTTAAGTCAGTTTTGGTTCTGTATGGAAATGGCATAATTTTTAGTTTTTCTGATGGTAAGCAGTTTGTTGATTGCAGGTTGGTGTTGTTTAATCTGGTGTTCCCCAGAGATCAGTATTGGGCTCATTTATTTTTTACCATTTATATTTAAAAATAACATCTCCATCTTTAACAACTTCACTTTTCTGATTGGTGTTCACTTGCATGGGCAGGATCAAACTGTCACACATAAGGCCCACCAATAGTTAACCCCAACCATCCTTTTCCCAGTGGACAAAATTAAGCTCCGCCTGCATTTGTTCACATTCCAAACAATGATTTCTACATGTCCCAGTAGAAACACAAAGACTTTCATGCTGACTTTAACATATTTAAGTCACTTCTGCTGCAGTGCACTGCAAATGTTCTTCAGTTTTACTTACGTTTGCTTCAGAGAGAAAAGCTTTAAATGTCTGCAGGGTTTGTTGTATTTGTTCACTGGATTCCTCCACTGATTCAGCCTGCAGGAGCTGCGTTTCTCCTTCTGTGTCGAACCATTCCTTGATCTACAGTAAAGATCAAGGTGTGCAAATCAGTAAAGACACTTATAATCTTAGAAAAACATCAACAATAATAATAAATTAACATCTATCTACACTCACCAGCCACTTTATTAGGTACAATTTGCTAGTACCGGGTTGGACCCCTTTTGCCTTTAGAACTGCCTTAATCCTTTGTGGCATAGATTCAACAAGGGTACTGGAAATATTCCTCAGAGATTTTGCTCCATATTGACATGATAGCATCACACAGTCGCTGCAGATTTGTCAGCTGCACATCCATGATGTGAATCTCCTGTTCCACCACGTCCCAAAGGTGCTCTATTGGATTGAGTTCTGGTGACTGTGGAGGTCATTTGAGTACAGTGAACATCTTGTCATGTTCAAGAAACCAGTCTGAGATGATTCACGCTTTATGACATGGCGCGTTATCCTGCTGGAAGTAAATCAGAAGATGGGGAAACTAATAAAGGGATGGACATGGTCAGCAACAATACTCAGGTAGGCTGTGGTGTTGACACAATGCTTAATTGGTACTAATGAGCCCAAAGTGTGCCATGAAAAATATCCCCACACCATTAAACCACCAACACAGCCTGAACCGTTGGTACAAGGCAGGATGGATCCATGCTTTCATGTTGTTAATGCCAAATTCTGACCCGACCATTGAATGTGGCAGCAGAAATGGAGGACTCATCAGACCAGGCAACGTTTCTCCAATCTTATATTGTCCAGTTTTGGTGAGCCTGTGTGAATTGTTGCCTCAGTTTCCTATTCCTAGTTGACAAAAGTGGCTCCCGGTGTGGTATCCTGCTGCTGTAGCCCATCCGCCTCACGGTTGGACGTGTGTGTGTTCAGAGATGCTCTTCTGCAGACCTCGGTTGTAACGAGTACTTATTTGAGTTACTGTTGCCTTTCTATTAGTGGAACCAGTCTGGCCATTCTCCTCGGACCTCTGGCATCAATAAAGCATTTGCGCCCACAGAAACTGCCGCTCACTGAATATTTTCTCTTTTTCAGACCATTCTCTATAAACCCTAGAGATGGTTGTGCGTGCAAAATCCAGTAGATCAGCAGTTTCTGAAATACTCAGACCAGCCCGTCTGGCAGCAACAACCATGCCACTTTCAAAGTCCTTAAATCCCTTTCTTCCCCATTCTGATGCTCGCTTTGAACTGCAGCAGATCGTCTTGACCATGTCTACATGCCTAAATGCAATGAGTTGCTGCCATGTAATTTGCGTTAACGAGCAGTTGGACAGGTGTACCTAATAAAGTGGCCAGTGAGTGTATAAAATGTAGAAACAAATTACTGCATACTGGAATAATGATGCTGAAATTCCAGCGTTTGATAATAACAATTAATTAATTAAAATGTTTAATAAGGATAAACATTTACATTATATTCACAACAGAAATTTTAATTGCAATAATATTTTACAATTTTTACTATATTTTAATCATGTAAATGCAGTTTGGTGGACTCTTTTAATTTGTTTTGTCTTCAATCCTTTTCTGGCAAAGAACCATATATGGCATCTTTACAGTGATGCTTACAAAATGTTTCTTCATGGAAGTTAACACACCAGGCTTATTTCCAATGAATATTTCAGTGTCATTTAAGAAGATTAAAGTCAGACTATATTTGAATGTTTTAATCATTTTGGTGTTTATACCTGTGCAAACCTGGCCTCCATGTGTCGCAGCTGCAACAGGAAGTCCAGGTGCTGCAGGGACATGTTGGGACTTTCTGGCCAGAACGTGCACCTGCCTCCATGCCGTTGTACAGATGAGTGACCGTATCGATCACCTCACTGTGAAGAAAGTTGCACATCATTTACCACAAGGTGAGTGAAAATAGGCTAGATTTAAATGCTATAGGACTTGTAGTATCACTGGAGTCATGATGATAACAAATCTCTAAAATAAGTCTCTAAATAAGCAACAAAAATAAGATTTCACATCAACAGTAGTTAAACAGTAGTTAAAGTACTTGAATTTCAGACATGTGTGCTTCAAATGTGTATATTCACCGGCTTTGTTCGCAGTGTGGTGACCTTATGTCAGTTTCTCGCCTCAGCCGTGCCAGCATAGCTCCGCCTCCTCTCTGCAGCTCGACCAATCTGGCGTCTTCCAGCACATTCTTCATTAGAGCGGCCTGCTCCTTAATGCACTGCTGCACATCCTGATTTCACAGTCAGATCAATTATCTTCAGGTAAGCACAGCATGGGTTTATTTGTTTGACAGGTGTTCATTACCTGCACTGTGTCGATTTTATGAACACCTTCTAGTTTCTTTATAGCTCCTGATAGAAGAACGGATGCATCTTGCAGATCAGAGACAAATGGATACAGTTTCTGTACATGAAGTTAAGCATGTTATTGATATATTCATTAATAGTTATACTTGTACATACATAATATATTATTCAATTATATTCAAAACAACTTTTTTTACCTTATAGTATTGTGTAAAACATATTTTATTATATTTGTTTTATATAGCCAATTATTAATGTTATTTATTAAACTGTTTATAAAATAATATAGATTTCTTTCTTTAATATTGCTTAATTATTCTTTTAGAATTTATATATTTATATAATAAATGGTATATAAATATTACAAATATGGCAAATATAATACAATTATGTTTATTAAATAAATTAAAATATTACTCTATGAAGTGTTCATCGGAAAAAAAACTAGTTTTTGCAAGTGTACTGAAAATAACTAAAACTGCTGTTGAATTGATTTCATCATTTTTTTCTTTACAATTGTGTCTTCTGTTTACATAATTGTGCAGTTTTAAAATATTACACTATTTATTATTATAATAGTGTTTGTAGAAGCAGTAGTAGGTCGTAGTAGTCGTCGTCATTGTAGAAATAGTAGTCGTAGTCATCGTAGTAGTGGCGGTGTCGTTATCGTTTGTAGTAGAGTCGTGTAGTAGTAGCCGTTTTTGTTGTGTAGTAGTGGTCATCGAAGTAGTGGTTGTCGTTGTAGTAGGCTGTGCAGTAGTAGGTCATAGAGGTTGTAGTAGTAGTCGTCGTAGCAGTAGTAGTGGTCGTAGTAGGTTGTAGCAGTTGTAGTAGGCTGTAGCAGTAG
>NC_079457.1:4503600-4518600 GCF_903798145.1 Danio aesculapii
CCTGCACTTCTGTGATACACCATTAATGTTGAAAAGTACACAGAGATTTTGGAGCACAACATGCTGCCTTGTTTTCCAGAGACACCTATGCATATTTCAACAAGACACAAATTATAGTCCTGGCTGCAGAGAAAGAGGATACAGGTACTTGACTGGCCTGGCTGCAGTTCTGACCTGTCTCCAATAGAGAATCTGTGGCGCATTTTGAAGCGCATCGTGACGAAGACCTCATACTGTTGCCCACCTAAAGACTTGCTGGCAAAAAGACTAAATTACACCTGAAACACTTCATCACTTGGTGTCTTCAGTCCCTAAATGTCTTTTAGGTGTTGTGAAAAGGAATGGCAACATTACAAAGCGGTAAATGCTTTACTGATCCAACTTTTTTCAAAATGTGTTGCAAGAACCAAAATTGGTATACAGTATGTGTTTATTATTATAAAGAAAAAAAACCTAACAATAATATGATGAGGAATACATTAAATAATATTTGTTGGATTGTCGCAACTAGCTTGCATGGTTCGGGACCTATAGAGCTGCGCATCGTTGGATTTGCTCTTCAGTGTTTGGACTCTCAGTAGTGATTATTAAACCACACTGAACTGAGCTGAACTGAACTGAATTTAAACACTACAAACTGAACTACACTGTTCCTATTTACTGTGACCTTTTATGTGAAGCTGCTTTGACACAATCTACATTGTATAAGCGCTATACAAATAAAGGGGAATTGAATTGAATTGAATTGTCTGCAGTGAAATACAAGTCAAAGTAAATTTACAAACCACTACTTTCTTTTTTTTTTGTGTTTTCCATACTGTCCCAACCATTTTTGATTTGGATTGTAGATTTAATATGATTATGGTAGGAAATTTACAATGTCTTCATTAAACAGGATCTTTGCTTCATATTCTAATGATTTTGGCATATAATAAAAACCTACAAATATAACCCATACAGTGTATTTTCAGATCCTGCAAAAATGTACAGTACATATACAGCATTTTAGGATTGGTTTTGTGCTCCAGGGTTACATTAGCTCTTTTTACCGTACCTTTACCTTTCCCACATCAGTGAAAGCTTTTGGACAGAGGGAAAAACATAGCACATGAAAAATATTGAGATTTGTTTTGTTTACTATTTAACACCAGTTTTTAAATATTTGGAGTTAGGAGGTTTTTTTTTTATTATAACATTTTTTTTTATTGTAGAAAAAACACTTGAAATTTAGCATGAAAATACACTTTTTTTTTACATTTTAACTCTTCTCCCCTCCCTCCCCGAAAGCATCCAGATTCAGTTGAACAGGTAAATGTATTGTTATACATGGGCTAAGGCAAAGAAAAACATATACTGTATTCCACATACAAACATACACGGTAACACTTTATAACAACTACACACTATAAATCATTTATTAAGCATTAGCAAATAGTGAATTCATTATCTATTAAGCATTAACTCTACATTAATAAACGTTAGTAAGCAGTTTATAACTGCAGCTACAAATGCTGTATTCTTGACTTACAAACATATTTATAATGTGCTTAATACTTGTACTTTCCTACTTTGTTAATGATTTATTTTTCATTACTAAATTAACTATCGCATTATTTACAAACCATTTGTGGGTAAAGTAGTTGAGGGTTTTTAGGATCATTCAGAATGAGTTGGTAAATGATTAATAAACTATTCAAATCAACATTTACATATCTTATTATTCAGGCATATATTAAGGGTTAATATGTATGTTAATAAATGCTTTATTAACTCAACTTCATCTAGTTTTGTGACCTAATCTAAAGTGAGGACTATTTATGCTTTATAAACCCCTTATAAATGACAATTAAAGGCTCAGTTAAATTCTAAACAGGAAAAATGACATTATTCATTCCTTTTCATTTAAAGAGACACTAATAAAACTGTACTTCAAATGAAAAATAAATCTCTGCAACCTTTTCTAAAATAAAATAACTGTAGAGTTTAAACATTGCATCTTATTAAATTGTTAAATTATTATATTGTTGTTGTTTTATCCAGTTTTATGTCGTATTTAGACACTCCTGTTATTCAGCAATGTTTAAACTTTACAGTAATTTTATTTTTTAGAAAAGATTGCAAAGATTATTGTTCATTTGCTTCTGAGCCTTTAATAGTCATTTATAAGGGGTTTATAAAGCATGAATAGTCCTCACTTTAGATTAAAACTGCATGAAGCTGAGTTAATAAAGCATTTATTAACATATTATTAAACTATTAGTATATGCCTGAATAATAAGATATGTAAATGTTGATTTCAATAGTTTAATAGTCATTTACTAACTCATTCTGAATTATTCTAAAAACCGTCAACTACTTTTAAATACAAATGGTTTGTAAATACTGAAATACTTAATTTAGTAATGAAAAATAAATCATTAACTAAGTATGAAAATACAAGTATTAAGCACATTATATAGGTGCTTATAAGTCAAGTATTCAGCATTTGTAACTGCAGTTATAAACTGCTCACTAACGTTTATTAATGTAGAGTTAATGCTTAACAGATAATGAATTCACTAGATGCTAATGCTTAGTAAATGATTCATAGTGTGTAGTTATTATAAAGTGTTACCCAATACACATATGCACATATCAATCAATTAACTAATAGCGTGAGAGGTATTTGCTTGTGCCATTGTATAGTTATGATCCAAAAATTGTATAAACAGATCCCAAATTTTATGGTACTCCTTTATTTGCCCTTTATACTGTAGGCGATTCTTTCCAGTGCAATGTAATGTCAAATCTTTCAGCCAGTGATCAATCGATGGACTTTCTATGTTCTTCCAATAGAGTGCTATCAAACGCCTTGCAATAACAAGACACATATCAATCGTTTTAGTTTTATAACCTGGTAATGACAAACTAACTGGGAATAAACCCAACGCACATATTTCAGGTGTAACTGGAATTGGTTTGAAAATAATTGAGGAGATTAATGTTATTAGGTTTTGCCAGAAAATCTTAATCACCTCACATTCCCAGATACAATGAAAGAATGTTCCCTTGTTTTTGGCATTTGAAACATATATCTGGGATGTTTGGGTTAATTTTGTTTAGTTTTTCAGGTGTGATATAGGTGCGCATTGCCCAGTTATATTAGATCATTTTAAATCTAGTATTAATTGACAAGTTCTGGGCTTTAACACATATTTGGCTCCATTTTAAATCTGTCAGGTCATATAGGTTGTTTCTTTTAAAGAAGGACCGACAGACCTGCTTTAAGTTACTGATTACCGCAAATGACAGATAAATGACATTGTCCCACCTTAAATGACTGATACTTTTGGGTTGTGCAGTTTAATTCACAGAATTTTTACCAAGCATGTTGTATACTGCAAATTCCCAAACTTTCTTGGTCACATCCATAACGCATGTTTATTTTCCTCATTTAAAATCTGAAAAATGTGTACAGATACGACTGCGTGGTACAGTATGTTGTTTTGGTAAATAAATATAAATGTGATGTTTCAATATAATGTAACTCCTATAACTCACATGCTTCTGCTCGGGCTTTCAGGCATGTCTGCAGTATTTTCTCCTTCATTTCTCCAGGCGTCTCCGTGTGTGTCGTGTGTCTGAGAGCTGAAGCTGTTGTGCCGCTGGATGGGCTCAGTGATGTGCAGCTCCGAGCGCCGGCTGCTGCTTCTGTTCACTGTGTTCTGCCAAGGGAACCACTGACAACCAATGGGAGCCCCAGAAACTGCCCTCTGCTCTGGAGCCGCTCTCCTGCTGCTGCTTCTGCCTCTCTGACTGCAGTCTGCCAGGGTTTCTTTGGTGGTCGCTGTGTTTTTGGAGTCTCGTCTGGGTTTGGATCTGAAGTTGAAGCAGGTGACGGTGTTGTGGATGCTGTCTCTGGATCGATTCGCTCGTGTTTCTGATTCAGGCACACACTCGCGCTCTTCTTCTGCTAGTGCTGGGTGATATGACCGACGTTTTAATTTCATGATAAACATGTACAATTGAAGTCTAAATTATTCACCCTCTTGTGAATTTTTTTTTCTCACCTGTAGCGGTCTCCGTACAGTCAGTGTGATGTCCATGGTGTGTCTGATCTCCCTCCAGCAGCATCAGCCTCTCTTCCAGCATCCTCCGCACCTCCTCACACTTCACCCAGGCGGCGTCCCACACCCGCAGAGCCTTGGAGCTGCTCAGTGAACAGGCCTGTGTACGGACATCCTGCAGGAGCTCTGGAGGAAACTCATCCAGCCTCTGCAGGTGAGCGTGGAGTCGAGCCCAGTGCTGCTCATCTGCAGGACAGCAGAGTGACTCCTGCTCCAAACACAGCCTGCAGTCGCCTGCCACGGCTGAAGCCTGAACACAAACACTCATCAGGGGCGGCTAACAGAAGTTACACATATTTATTTTTTTGGGGGGCACAATAGGTGTGTCCTAAATTTAGTAAAGTTAGTAAAGTAAGTTAAGTAACTAAGATAAGGGAATTAAGTAGGTTACGTAAGGCAAGTAAAGTAAGTTAAGTAAGATAAATAAAGTAAGTAAAGTAAGGTAACTAAGGTAATTACGGTAAGTTAGGGCAAGTAAAGTAAGGTAAGTTAAAGTAAGCAAAGTAGGGTAAGTTAAGCAAGTAAAGTAACAGGTAAGTGAAGTAAGTTAAGGCAAGCAAAGTAAGGTAACTAAGGTAAGTAAAATAAGTTAAATAAATAAGGTAACTATGGTCAGCTAAGTAAGGTAAATAAAGTAAGTTAAATTAAGGCAAATAACTAAGGTAAGTTATGTAAGGTTAGTAAAGTAAGTTAAGGCAAGGAAAGTAACAAATGTAAGTTAAATAAGAAAGGAAATTAAGTAAGGTAAGTAAAGCAAGGTAAGCAAAGTAAGGTAAGTTAAGCAAGTAGTGTAAGTTAAGAAAGAAAGTAAAAAAAGTAAGGTAAGTTAAGCAAGTAAGGTAAAGTAACTAAGGTAAGTAAAGTAAGTTAGTTAAGGCAAGTAAGGTGGTAGGTAAGTAAAGTAAGAAAGTTAAGGCAAGTAAAGTAAGATGAGTAAAGTTAAGTAAGGTAAGTTAAGCCAGTAAAGTGAGGTAAGTAAATTAGTTAAGGCAAGTAAGGTAACAAGTAAGTAAAGTAAGTTAAGGCAAGTAAAGTAAGGTGACTAAGGTAAGCTAAGTAAGGTAAATAAAGTAAGTAAATTAAGTAAGTAAGGTAAGTTATGTAAGGTTAGTAAAGTAAGTTAGGGCAAGTAAAGTAACTAAGGTAAGTTAAATAAGTAGGGTAAGTAAGGCAAGTAAAGGTAACTAAGGTAATTAAGGTAAGTTAAGGCAAGTAAGTTAAGGCAAGTAACTAAGGTAAGTTAAGTAAGGTTAGTAAAGTAAGTTAAGACAAGTAAAGTAAGGTAACTAAGGTAATTAAGGCAAGTTAGGGTAAGTTAAGTAAATTAAGTAAGGTAAGCAAAGTAATGTAAGCAAAGTAATTTGTTAAGAAAAAGTAAAAAAGTAAGGCAAGTTAAGCAAGTAAAGTAAGGTAACTAAGGTAAGTTAAGGCAAGTAAGGTAACAGGTAAGTAAAGTAAGAAAGTTAAGGCAAGTAAAGTAAGGTAACTAAGGTGAGTAAAGTAAGTTAAGTAAATAAGTTAAGTAAGGTAAGCAAGTAAAGTACGGTAAATAAGGTAAGTAAAGTAACTAAGGTAAGTTAAGTAAAGTAAGTTAAGGCAAATAAAGTAACTAAGGTAAGGAAAGGAAGTAAAGTAAGTAAGTAAGTTAAGGCAAGTAAAGTAAGTAACGTAATTAAAATAAAGGTAAATAAAGAAAGTAAATTAAGAACGTGAAGTAAGGAGTTAATGAATGTAAGTTACTGTAAGTAAACTAAGGTATGTTAAGTAATTAACGTAAGTAAAGTAAAATTAAGTAAGGTAAGTTAAACAAAGTAAATTAAGTAAGGTAGGTAAGTTAAGTAAATAGGTACGGTAAGTAAAGTAGAATGTATTTATATAGCACCTTTAACAGACAAGAAGTCACTAAGTCCTTTATAGTAAAAGAAAATGTTTATCAAAACAGGTTAAATTCCAATTACAAATTACTCCAAACGTAAAACCAGCTCAACATACTGTTGATCAAACACTTGTCCAAAAAGAAGTCTTTAAATGTTTTTTAAAGTTCAACTGAGCCCAGAGTTCTCAGTGCTCAGTGCATTTATAGCATATGCATATAAAATCCACTAGGTGGCAGCATGATTATCATTATTTCTTTTATTATCTGAGTTTGACTAACTGAAGCTCTTTGGTTTGAAGCCTTAACCTGGAAGTGACTTTTTTTATCCATTTTTTCCATATATTTTTCAACATAGCATTTGAAATAACAGTTAGCATGTTTTATAAGCTTCTTGTTTATGCAAACAAAATTAAAATCAAATCTATGATGTGAATATTAAAGCCATTATGTTGCTAACAAGTAATTAAGATCCGCAACAACTACAAGCATGTGTGTTTTCATGCTTGAATAAGACAACTATTGTAGTTTTATTTATTTATATAACATAAATTGGCTTTAATGGAATTTATATGTTTGCGTAAGATTTTAATTGAAATAACTGTGAATTTTAAACCGATGTGGCTGCCGAATCTTCATTTTTGTGTACTATAACTGAAATGAGTATATCTGCATGCCATACCCTCTCACAGACGTGGCAGATGTAGACCATCATCGCCAGCTCTTCACAGCAGCGCTCTGCACGAGACACGAAATCAGACACGCTAGACTTAAACATGGACACCATTCTGTGAAACACCTCTGTCTCGGGATAGTTTGGGCCCTGAATGCGCTCCGCATCCGACACCAGCATCATCGCCTGGTGCTTCCGCTCCTGTTTCCACCAAAAAAAACATTACAAGAACTATTTTAAAAGACTTTTAACATGGCAAGAGATGATCAGATGATGTTTAATGTTTAAAGTCACTAAGAAATGAGTACATGCTGCATACAGTTGAAGGCAAAATTATTAGCGAATTTCCTTTTCAAATGTTTCCCGAATGATGTTGAACAGATTCAGGAATTTGCAGTATTTCCTATGCCATTTTCTCTTCTGAAGAAAGTCTTATTTGTTTTATTTCAGCTTGAATAAAAGCTTTTTATAGAATAAAATTAAGGTCCATATTATTTTGTCTCCAGAACAAACCACTGTTATACAATGACCTGCCTAATTACCCTAATTAACCTAGTTAAGTCTTTAATTGTCACTTTAAGCTGAATACTAGTATCTTGAAGAATATCTACTCAAATATTGTTTACTGTCATCATGGTAAAGAGAAAAGAATTCAGTTATTAGAAATGAGTTATTAAAACTATTACGTTTATACATGTGTTAAAGAAAATCTCTCCATTAAACAGAAATTGGGAATAAAATATAGAGGGGGCTAATAATTCAGGAGGGCTAAAGGCTGATTTATGCTTCTGCGTCAAGCGCACACGTATGCTACGGTGCGGCCTACGCGTGAACGCATAGCCGTCGCTGACTCGCACCTCTCAAAAAATGTAACTACACGTCGCAATGATGCGTAGCACAAGCTCTGATTGGTCGGATTGGTAGCGCTGATGAGTGTGGGCGGGACTGAGAGCCCTGCGAGACCGATGGAGCGATTGATTAAAGGGGGGGGGGGGGGGGGGTAAAAGAATTTATCTTTTTACCCGCTAAGATAAATTCAAAACCACTGTTCCTGCCTTAAAATGAGCGAGTTTGAGCCACTTGAACATTAAGGAAACGTTCAGTAAAAAACAAAACAGCAGCGAAGAAACTCAACACAGAGGAACATAAACACCTCACTGCCAACTAGCGTTTTGGAAGTGTTACTGCAGACAGTGTTGCCATATTGGGCGATTTTTAATTTAGTTTTGCGGGTAAAAAAGGACCCCCGAACTGATCGTGAGTTCCAGATGACTGGGTGGGTCATTTAGCATTTCAGCAGTTTTTGGATAGTTTTTGGGCTGGAATCAGTCAGCTACATCTGGCAACAATGATTGCAGAGAAACAGAAACGGCGCGCAGAAGTATGAATGCACAGCTACGCGCGTTGCATGCGCCGTGGGTCACGCCGATCACTTGACGCAGAAGTATAAACCAGGCTTAATAATTCAAACTTCAACTATATTCACTGTTCATGATTATGCAAAAATTATTTGTGAACATAACCTTTTGTGTTGTGGTTCAATCCGGTGTTCCCCAGGGATCAGTATTGGGCTCTTATTTTTTACTATTGATATTTTAGCACCTACCACCATTTATATCACACAAACTTGGTCCTATTTCTTTCAGCGTAACTTCTCCATCTTCAACAACTTGTAATGTAATGTGTATTTATATAGCGCATTTATTGTGTATGGCCACACACCCAAAGCGCTTCACAATCATGAGGTGTGGTCTCTCCCTTTTCTGATTGGTGTTGACCAGCATGGGGGTGAGATCAATCTGTCACCTGCATTTTCATGTTGACTGTAAAGTTTTCAAGTCACTTCTACAGCAGTTTTTTTGGACTTGCTTGTTCTGCATTGCAGTTGAACGAGCCCTGTTTTTCTGATCGCAGGCAGTTTGTTTTTTATGTTGGCTTTACTGTCAAGTCAGTTTTGGTTCTGTATTGCAGGTTGGTGTTGTTTAATCTGGTGTTCCCCAGAGATCAGTATTGGGCTCATTTATTTTTCACCATTTATATTTAAAAATAACATCTCCATCTTTAACAACTTCACTTTTCTGATTGGTGTTCACTTGCATGGGGGCAGGATCAAACTGTCACTCACATGAGGCCCACCAATAGTAAACCCCAACCATCCTTTTCCCAGTGGACAAAATTAAGCTCCGCCTGCATTTGTTCACATTCCAAACAATAATTTCTACATGTCCCAGTAGAAAACACAAAGACTTTCATGCTGACTTTAACATATTCAAGTCACTTCTGCAGCAGTGCACTGCAAATGTTCTTCATTTTTACTTACGTTTGCTTCAGAGAGAAAAGCTTTAAATGTCTGCAGGGTTTGTTGTATTTGTTCACTGGATTCATCCACTGATTCAGCCTGCAGGAGCTGCGTTTCTCCTTCTGTGTCGAACCATTCCTTTATCTACAGTAAAGATCAAGGTACACAAGTCAGTAAAGACACTTATAATCTTAGAAAAACATCAACAATAATAATAAATTAACATCTATCTACACTCAGCAGCCACTTTATTGGGTACAATTTACTAGTACCGGGTTGGACCCCCTTTTGCCTTTAGAACTGCCTTAATCCTTTGTGGCGTAGATTCAACAAGATACTGGAAATATTCCTCTGAGATTTTGCTCCATATTGACATGATAGCATCACACTGTTGCTGCAGATTTGTTGGCTGCACATCCATGATGTGAATATCCCATTCCACCCCTCCCAAAGGTGCTCTATTGGATTAAGTTCTGGTGACTGTGGAGGTCATTTGAGTACAGTGAACTCATTGTCATGTTCAAGAAACCAGTCTGAGGTGATTCACGCTTTATGACATGGGGCGTTATCCTGCTGGAAGTAGCCATCAGAAGATGGGTACACTGTGGTCATGAAGGGATAGACATGGTCAGCAACAATACTCAGGTTGGCTGTGGCGTTCACACAATGCTCAATTGGTACTAATGAGCCCAAAGTGTGCCAAGAAAATATCCCCCACACCATTACACCACCACCAGCAGCCTGAACCGTTGGTACAAGGCAGAATGGATCCATGCTTTCATGTTGTTGACGCCAAATTCTGACTTGCAGGCAACGTTTCTCCAATCTTCTATTGTCCAGTTTTGGTGAGCCTGTGTGAATTGTTGCCTCAGTTTCCTGTTCCTAGTTGACAAAAGTGGCACCTGCTGTGGTCTTCTGCTGCTGTAGACAAAACTGCCGCTCACTGGATATTTCCTCTTTTTCAGACCATTCTCTGTAAACCCTAGAGATGGTTGTGCGTGAAAATCCCAGTAGATCAGCAGTTTCTGAAATACTCAGACCAGCCTGTCTGGCACCAACAACCATACAACATTCAAAGTCACTTAAATCAACTTTTTCTTCCCCATTCTGATGCTCAGTTTGAACTGCAGCAGATCGTCTTGACCATGTCTACATGCCTAAATGCATTGAGTTGCTGCCATGTGATTGGCTAGCTAGATATATGCTTTAACGAGCAGTTGGACAGGTGTACCTTATAAAGTGGCCAGTGAGTGTGATAGAAACAAATTACTCCATACTGCAATAATAATGCTGAAATTCCAGCGTTTGATAATAACAATTAATTAATTAAAATGTTTAATAAGAATAAACGACATTTTACATTATATTCACAACAGAAATTAAATTGCAATAATATTTTCCAATATTTTTACTATATTTTAATCATGTAAATGCAGTTTTGGTGGAACTCTTTTAATTTTGTTTTGTCTTCAATCCTTTGTCTGGCAAAGAACCATATAAGGCATCTTTACAGTGATGCTTACAAAATGTTTCTTCATGGATGTTAACACACCAGGTTTATTTTCCAATGAATATTTCAGTGTCATTTAAGAAGATTAAAGTCAGACTATATTTGAATGTTTTAATCATGTTTGTGTGTTTATACCTGTGCAAACCTGGCCTCCATGTGTCGCAGCTGCAACAGGAAGTCCAGGTGCTGCAGGGACATGTTGGACTTTCTGGCCAGAACGTGCACCTGCTCCTCCATGCCGTTGTACAGATGAGTGACCGTATCGATCACCTCACTGTGAAGAAAATTGCACATCATTTACCACAAGGTGAGTGAAAAATAGGCTATATTTAAATGCTATAGGACTTGTAGTGTCACTGGAGTCGTGATGATAACAAATCTCTAAAATATAGTCTCTAAATAAGCAACAATAACCCGGATTTCACATCAACAGTAGGCCAGTGGTTAAACAGTAGTTAAAAGTACTCGAATTTCAGACATGTGTGCTTCAAATGTGTATATTCACCGGCTTTGTTCGCAGTGTGGTGACCTTATGTCAGTTTCTCGCCTCAGCCGTGCCAGCATAGCTCCGCCTCCTCTCTGCAGCTCGACCAATCTGGCGTCTTCCAGCACATTCTTCATTAGAGCCGCCTGCTCCTTAATGCACTGCTGCACATCCTGATTTCACAGTCAGATCATTCATTATCTTCAGGTAAGCACAGCATGGGTTTATTTGTTTGACAGGTGTTTCATTACCTGCACTGTGTCGATTTTATGAACACCTTCTAGTTTCTTAATAGCTCCTGATAGAAGAGCGGATGCATCTTGCAGATCAGAGACAAATGGATACAGTTTCTGTAACATGAAGTTAAGCATGTTATTGATATATTTATCAATAGTTATACTTGTACACATACATAATATATTTATTTAATTATATTCAAAACAACTTTCTATTATCTAATAGTATTTGTGTGTATATATATTTTTTTCTCTTTTATTATTGTTATTATTATTTTTGTTTTATATAGCCAATTATTAATGTTATTTATTAAACTGTTTATAAAATAATAATAGATTTCTTTCTTTAATATTGCTTAATTATTCTTTTAGAATTTATATATTTTATATATAATAAATGGTAATATAAAATATTTACAAATATGGCAAAATATAATACAATTATGTTTATATTAAAATAAATTAAATATTACTATATGAAGTGTTCATCGGAAAAAAAAACTAGTTTTTGCAAGTGTACTGAAAATGACTAAAACTGCTGTTGAATTGATTTTCATCATTTTTTTCTTTACAATTGTGCTCTTCTGTTTACATATTTGTGTAGTTTTAAAATATTACATTATTATTATTATTATTATTATTATTATTACTATTATTAATAGTTGTTGTAGAAGCAGTAGTAGGTCGTAGTAGTCGTCGTCATTGTAGAAATAGTAGTCGTAGTCATCGTAATAGTGGCTGGTATCATTATCGTATTTGTAGTAGTAGTTGACGTAGTGTTAGTAGTAGGTCGACGTAGTAGTAGTAGCAGTAGCCGTTGTTGTTGTAGTAGTGGTCATCGAAGTAGTGGTTGTCGTTGTAGTTGTAGGTCGTAGTAGTAGGCTGTAGCAGTAGTAGGTCATAGAAGGTTGTAGTAGTAGTCGTCGTAGCAGTAGTAGTGGTCGTAGTAGGTTGTAGCAGTTGTAGTAGGCTGTAGCAGTAGTAGTCCACGTAGTTGTAGTAGTAGGAGGCTGTAATAGTAGGTTGTAGTAGCATTCGTAGTATTCATAGTAGTATTAGGTTGTAGTAGTCTTTGTGGGTCGTAGTAGTAGTAGGTTGTAGAAGGTAAAAGCAGTAGAAGTAGGTCATAGTAGGTTGTAGTAGTATTCGTAGTAGTAGTAGGTTGTTGTAGTCTTTGTGGGTCTTAGTAGTAGTAGGTTGTAGTAGCAGTAATAGATGTAATAGTAGGTCGTAGTAGTAGGTCATAGTAGGTTGTTGTAGTAGTAGGTTTTAGCAGCAGTAGTAGTAGTCGTCGTAGTAGTAGGTTGTAGCAGTAATAGTAGTCGTAGTAGGTTATAGTAGTAAGCAGTAGTAGTAGTAGTAGGCTGTAGCAGTAGTAGTCCACGTAGTCATAGTAGTAATAGTAGGTAGTAGTAGTAGGTCGTAGTAGTATTCGCAGTATTCGTGGTATTCGTAGTAGTATTAGGTTGTAGTAGTAGGTTGTAGTAGTATTCGTAGTAGTAGTAGGTTGTAGTAGTCTTTGTGGGTCTTAGTAGGTCGTAGTAGTAATCGTCATAGTAGTGGTCATAGTAGTAGTAGTCGTTGAAGTAGTAGTTAGCAGTAACTGCATATACTGATGTCATGTAACTTACAGCAATTACTTACCTCTCTGTATGAGGCACTGTATACTCGTATAAGGATAGTTACAATGAGCTGGTCTGTAACCCCCCCCCCCCCCCCCCCCCCCCCCCCCCCCCTACCACCACCACCGCCACCACCAACCCACCTAGCATCCACCCTTAATCTCATCTACCATGCATTATATCCCATAAAGTTATAAATACATATTTTTTATACTCTGTTATTTGCACTTCTGGTAAGATGCTATCAGCATTTCATTAGCATGTACTACACTTCATACTATACACAATGACAATAAAGTTGAATCTAATTTAAGCAGTAGTAATAGAAGCAGTAGTACTATTATTAAGTTTGTACTCTATTAGTAATTCAAGTATTTAACAGATGACAAGTACTGTACCTGATGGATTTGTATCCAGTCCCAGTGGCTGTACAGTAATGAGCCGTGTAGAGCCGCTGTCAGCTGACTGACCTCCACCAGTTTATACAGAGCCTTATAGGACGTCACAGTTTCCACCTGTACACAGGGTTTAGAGAATCAAAGTCTGTCTGAGAAACACTGAAGCCTGATATATATATATAATAACAGGAAAAAGCATATTTCTGACCGTAACTCCAGGCCTCTTCTCATGACTGTGGCTGCTGTCTTTATTGACCAGAAGCACAACACAGTGAACCGCACCAGGATCCTGTTCCTGCACACAACAATCAACATCTACTGCCTGAATATTCAGTTCAGTTTCAACTACAGTTTGATGAATACATATAAATAAAAATAAATACAAGTTTATATAAAAAATCTGAATATGATGTGCCTTTCCAGAGGCTTTGTGACTATTTAGTCACCAATATTAGTACTTATAGATGGTATGATTTCCCCTTTTTCCTCTTTTTTCCTTACCTCCACCTATCGATTTATTGATTTTTAAGGAGTACTATAATTTCGTTATTAATATTTTGCGCTTAAAGGTGCTTGTATTTGCCAAATACTTAGTTAACCTATTTGCTACTATTGATTATGATTTGATTTTATAGTACACTGTAAAAAAAAAAATCTGTAATTTTATGGTTTATTTCCGGCAGCTGGGGTAATTTTCTGCAATTCAACCTGGTTTTTTACAGTAAATTTATGTAATTTTTTTTACATATTTTTATTTTATTACCAGCCGTTATTTTACGTTTTTTTCAGCTGCCGGAAATAAACCAACCCAGGCTCATTCTGAAAACGTAGTTCCATGGACGTTTCTGGAGACCGCGAAATACGTCCTGGGAGGTACGTATTTGTGCAGTTTTTGTTTTCGCGAATCCGCGAGAGGCCGCTGTACACGCTTTTTCGCATCTCAAATGTCTCTCGCGACCGCCGTTCGCAAGCGCCGTTTCGCAAGCGACATTCTCGCATAAACCCACAAGAGGCCGCTGTCGAACGACCGTCCATCCGACTGGCTGAATGATTGACTGGGCAACCGGCCAATCGGCCGACCCTCCCTCCTCTTCCTTCCCTAAACCCAAGCAGTTTTGCCGATTGACCCACCCGCCCGCTTACTTCCCTAAACCCAACCAACAATTTACTAAAAAAAGTTTACCGTGCAGAAAAAGAAAAGCCCTCATCTGATTTTTACCACATTTTCACATTTTACCACATTCTCACCCTGTTATGAACTCGTTCACTTTATTTTTTGGATTTTATTTTTGTTTTACCTGATTTCTGGAACTGCTCTTCCCCGGACTCGAACCCGGTCGTCGTCGTGGTGGTCAGCTCCTCTCTGCGTTTCAAGTCTGCCGACGTACAAAACGAGCTAACCGGACAAACTGGTTGCGGCGGGAAAGCCCTCCACACGGAGGTAAGCGGTCAGCCGGCAAGCGGGAAATGGAACAGCATCACACCGCCCCGTAGTGTTTGGTTAAAAAGCAAAATGCAGCCATACGTACCTACGGCTACATCATTCGCAGTCTCCAGAAATGTCCGTGGGACTACGTTTTCAGAATGAGCTTGGGTTGAATTAAACCGTAAAATTACGGATTTGTACATTGTACATTTGGACTATAACCCATAATGCACGTTCGTTGTAAAACTTGCCTCTGATTATGTCTTTGAAATCATATTCATTTTGATAGCTTTAAATAAATATCACAAAGTCTAAATATTTTTTTGGTGAACTGAACAATTTAAGTATAATCTACAAACGTGGCAAGTTAAAT
>NC_079457.1:4526100-4546100 GCF_903798145.1 Danio aesculapii
AAATCCTAGTCTCGATGGAGAAGCTGGAAGGCGTTGGTGGACGACACAAACTCGAAGACTCCTGTTGATTAGACGGAGGCGAGGAGTCCATCCTCCGCTCGTCCTCAAATTCAGGATTGACCACCTCTTCCCAGGGAACCTTGATTATGTTCTGTTGGGTTTTGAGGATGCAGCGGGACAGGGGTCTTCCATGTCTCTTTTTGTTGAGCTCCTGGAGCCAGGTTTCAGTGAAGATGTTGGAGTGTGAGGTTTCGGGGATGGGAGTTTCCTCCAGCTCACATTCTTCCTCTAAAACACTCTTGACCACAATTTGAACCGATTGGATCCCAAATGGGATGACCTGCAGGTAGAAGTCTCCCGGTCGGAGCAGCAGGGGGTTTACAGGTGCGAACTGGATCACGATGCGCTCCTGTAAACACAGAGGCCAGCCGGGACAGCTGAACACCCTCTCAGAGTGCGGAGCCTGTTCGGGACGCACACAACTCCAAATTAGAATTACAATTTTAAAAAATCTGATTCACCTGAACTGCTTCTCTTTTCAAGAGTTCACACTTAGCTCATGACTTACAAAAGCTTGTTTGGCATGCTATCCCGGGAGAGAGAGAGCCCTGAGCTCAAGGGATCCTCGAGTCCAGGGCTCCCTCCCTTTGCGGGGCGAGGGGAGATTGAGCTCAGGGCGGTCTCAAAAGCTCCCTGGCAGCTAAGGCCAAGGTGAACTCCCTGAGAGCGAGACGTCTAGTAGAACAGACTTGGGTTTAGGTGGTGTTGTGAATTCTTCCCCTTTAATTGTAGGACTTATGTAAAGGGCGTAAGGACTTACGTAAAAGACGTAGGGCAATGCCTACATTATAGACGTTTTCAGCGTAACTGCGTATTCACTAAGTAAGTCAGCAGCACGTCAGTCAGACCGCGTGCGCTTGCTCAGGGACAGCATTATGTACAAGAGAAAGTAGTTGAGAAAGTAAGTTTCTCTCTTGTATCTGATTGATGACTTTGATTATTATAATGTACATAAGGTCAGTAATTGATATTGTGGTGATGTTCCTAATGTTTAGCGATCGCTGGGTGTAATTTGATCCTCCTTAACGAGCGGCTTAGATGCATCACTCACGTTAACAGTCGCATTATATTAATATGTGTAATGGTTCATGTTGATAATAGTCATCTGTGGTCATTATTACTAATGTCTGTGTTAAGGATAATTTTATTTACTTATATAACTTTTATTTCATTGCTTAGTACTACTCATTACACACTGTGTACTGTTGTTTTGCATATATATTTTTTCAGTCTATATCATTTGTCAGTACACTGTACTAGTTGTTTACAATGTCGATTGTGATATGCTGAATTATTGGATATACTTTGTAATTATTTGTTGTTACTCATTTTCAGAAACTACCTCAAATACACTGACAAGTGTATATGGTTAAATCTTGTTCAATAAATGTTCAAACTGGATATGATGACTCCTACTCTCTGACAAGAGTACTGCAGCAGTTAATAACGATTCACTAGCATTTAGTGGGGCAAAATCCCAATATGGTCTATAATGTAGAGCGTATTTAGCTTTGAGAAAACCAGGGGGACCTCGGGAAAACATGTGTGGACGCGTGTCAGCTCCAGCAAGGAGCCAGAGCCAATGGAATTCCTGCTGGTTGCAGGGCCACCGAGCCACCTATTCTGGATAAAGGTGGAAGGAGGGGAGGAGGGGGGTTTCTTCAAGACGAAGGTAGTTGCAAAGAGAAAAGGAGGATATATATAGGAACTTACGATGCTTTGATTGGAGGATCGTGATTAGCTAATATGAGCCAGTTGGGTTAATCATGAGCGCGTACTCCTCTCGAAATTAGTTTAAGATATTAAACTTCTTATTCCTTCATTTTCCGTTGGCGTAGTCCCTTTATTAATCAGGGGTCGCCACAGCCAACTATTCCAGCATATGTTTTACACAGCAAATGCCATTCCAGCTGCAACCCAGTACTGGGAAACACCCAAACACACTCATTCACAGACATACACTACAGCTAATTTAGTTTATTCAATTCACCTATAGCGCATGTGTTTGGACTGTGGGGGAAATTGGAGCACCACGGCAACATGGAGAGGACTCGAACCAGTGACCTTCTTGCTATGAGGTGACAGCGCTAACCACTGAGCCACCATGCCACCTTAATTAACTTAGTCATCCTTAAAATGACCCTTTGAGCTCTTGTAAAATAGGTAGTGAAATATTATGCACTGTCATCACAGCAAGGAAATGAATTTTTTAGTAATAGTATTTTTCTTTTTAAGTGTTTTTTAGCAGTGAAATGCTGACAGCCAAGAATTAAATAATGTAATTCTTACTCTGGATTAAAGGAAGATTATTAACCTCTTTTACTATCACAGGCAGTGATTCTGGAGTACATGCAGCCCTTGGTCTTGAAGGGTTTTAAAGGACGGCTCATTACGTGAGCAGCATGAAGTGATGCTCTAGATGTCAGAGACGTGTCCTATACTGTATAATATGAGAGCAGATGAACATCACACGGGTCATTAATCCAGCTCAGAAACGTCAGTCTGAGAGCTCTTGTGAATGTCAGGCTGAAACACTCGTCTTAAAGATATCGTCCAGATGAGACAGACGAGAACTGTTAATGCTCTCATATTAGCTGAGTTTAGACTGACCCTAAAGCTTCACGTAAAGTGCTGTTGAGAGATATATCAGATATTAACGTCAGATTAAATAAGCTGTTTTTGGTAGTAATCAGAAAGGAGACAATATGAGTAGATGCACTTTATACTTCCATGTTGTTTTTCCATCAGCAAATTGTAATATGAAAGTATACGGGAAAGGGTAAAGCGTGTTTCTCCAACCATGGGTACTTTCTTGGGGTTTATTATTATTATTATTATTATTATTATTATTATTATTATTATTATTATTATTAATCATTCATTCAAGGGGCGACGCAATGGTGCAGTAGGTAGTGCTGTCGCCTCACAGCAAGAAGGTTGCTGGGTTGCTGGTTTGAGCCTCGGCTCAGTTGGCGTTTCTGTGTGGAGTTTGCATGTTCTCCCTGCGTTTGCGTGGGTTTCCTCCGGGTGCTCCGGTTTCCCCCACAGTCAAAAGACATGCAGTACAGGTGAATTGGGTAAGCTAAATTGTCCGTAGTGTATGACTGTGTGTGTGTGTGTGTGTGTGTGTGTGTGTGTGTGTGTGTGTGTGTGTGTGAATGAGTGTGTGTGGATGTTTCCCAGAGATGGGTTGCGGCTGGAAGGCCATCCGCTGTGTAAAAACGTGCTGGATAAGTTGGCGGTTCATTCCGCTGTGGCGACCCCGGATTAATAAAGGGACTAAGCCGAAAAGAAAATGAATGAATGAATAATCAAACACCCATGCACACTCATTCACACACATACACTACGGATAATTTAGCTTATTCAATTTACCTATATCGCATGTGTTTCGGCTATGGAGGAAACCGGAGCACTCAGACGAAACCCACACGAACATGGGGAGAACATGCAAACTTCACACAGAAACGGCAACTGACCCAGCTGGGGCTCGACCAGCGACCTTCAAGCTGTGGGGCGATTGTGCTACCCACTGCGCCAACGTGAAACCCTATTATTAATATTATTATTAATTAATTAAATTATAATTTTTTTGTTAAATCACAGACCACTTTTAAGCTTTTAATTACGCTTAACTCTTGTGCACTGGTCAAATTTATTCCCCTTTATTATGTTTGGGATGAAAACATCCACAAAATTAAACTGCTGTAAAAATACATAAGATACATTTTTTTTTTCAATTTTTTTAATATAAATTGGTTAATCAACCTCAGTCCTGATCCAAACTACTAAATTGTTAAGAAAATGACAGGATTTCAACTCTTTAATTGCCAATTTTACAAATGATGTCACTGATTTTGGTGAGAAAAAAACACAAGATGACGTTTTTTCAATATAAAAAGTCCAAAAACTAAGCTTTTTTTTGTTTTGTCCGAACTCGGTCCTGGAGGGCCGGTGTCCTGCAGATTTTAGCTCCAACTTGCCTCAACACACCTGCACGGATGTTTCTAGAAAGCTTAGTAAGTGCTTGATTAGCTAGCCCAGGTGTGTCTGATTGGGGTTGGAACTAAACTTTGCAGGACACCGGCCCTCCAGGACCGAGCTTGGACATGCCTGATCTAAAGGGTTAATGGTGCCAACTGATGATCATCAGCAAGAAGTACAAATTTGACCTCTTCCCAACAAGGAAAACCAGCAACAATCAAAAATGTACGATTATATGGCGTCATGGTTTTGCAATCAATAAATGTGTTTATAATGGAAGTCGATGGGGCAAAAACAGCCACCAACAGTAAATTAAAAAGAACAAAAAAAAACTAACAATGCATCAAAAGAAATGTTGTTACTAAACTTTCACATGTCCGAGACTGTGATAAAAATCCAGTCCACAATTACTTTTTATATTAAAAATATCATTTTGTGTGTGTTTTTCACCAAATCAGTGACATAATTTATGAATTTGGCAATTAAAGAGTTAAAATCATGTAATTTTCTAAACTATATAGATTTATGCAAAATAATGTGATAAAAATATTAATCTGATGTATTTTTACATCAGTTTAATTTAGTGGATGTTTTCATCCCGAACATAACAAAGGGCTAGTAAATTTGCCCAGAGTGTATCGTTGAGTTTTTTTTTTTTAAGAATTCAAAGCATTTTCCCAAAATATGTGTCAAAATAAGGTTTGTCACCAAAAATCATTCTGCTAGCTGAAACACAGAAACAGTTATGGCCAAATTAAGACTCAAAATCACCCCAGAGTGGATAAAAACATCCCCACAGCACATAAGGGTTAAGCATTTTTAACACTTTCTAAAAGTAATTTTATTTATGCTACTTTTAGTTTTTGTTTAGGTTAGCCTTCATTTTAGACGTCCTTCATTCTGAAAATATGAAAAAAATGATTAATTATTTGTTTCAATGTTAATATTAGTAAATTGCACCAAAATGTGAAAATGTAATTGTTTTTTTCCTAAAATGCATGCTGTCTGTGAAATCAGCTTTAGCGATTCAATATTTAAGTAAAATATTGATATAATATAAATATGTATTTGATCTTGTGATAGAAATCACACTTTTGCTAGTACTTTAGCAAATTAGATTCATGTATATTTACTGTCTTGGAGACTTTTATTGTGCCTTTTGTATGTTTTGACATTTTTCATGTTTTTCGTGCCATTTCTTTAAAATTGTTTTTCTCTTATTTCAGATCTTTTGTCTTGGAAATGAAAAGACAATTTTTTTTTTATTTAATGAAACCTAATTACCCTAACTCTACCCTAACTAACCTAGTTAAGCCTTTAAATGTCACTTTAAGCTTAATACTAGTATCTTGAAAAATATCTAGTCTAATATTATTTACTGTCATCATGGCAAAGATAAAATAAATCAGTTATTAGAGATGAGTTATTAAAACTATTATGTTTAGAAATGTGTTGAATGAAAAGATCTTTCTGTTAAACAGAAATTGGGGGAAAAATGCAAGGGAGGGAGAATAATTCAGACTTCAGCTGTATGTGTGTGTTTCCGCAGACTCACGCAGGCCGCCTGCTGCAGGCCTTCCAGAAGGGTTTTGGCAGGAATGAGGAAGGTTTTCAGACACTGAAGGGCGTCTCCATCATATTGAGCGTCGATGAGCTGGAAGATCTGGCTGAGGACAGTCGATGCTGTCAGCTCAAACGGTGGGAAGAGGACGGACAGACAGCTCTGGATGCACGAGTCCAGACACTCCGGATCCTGACACAACACACACAAAAAAAACACAGGTGATGAACATGACCATAACACAACCAGTGCTGGGTGTAATTACTAACAAACTAACTAATTACCATAATTAAATGACTGTTTCCCTGAAAAAGTTAAGAGATTAAACTTAATGTACTTGCCTCAACAAGTGGTGTGAATCAGTGTGTGCCCCCTTACTGATCTTCACACCAAGATCCAAGAGTAGCACCCAAGCAACCAATCAGGACATATGTGTAACACCTTAGCAGCCAATCAGAATGCAAGAGTAGCACCCTAGCAACCAATCACACAAGTAACACCTAAGGAGCCAATCAGAATACAAGAGTAGCACCCTAGCAGCCAGTAAGCAGCCAATCAGAATACAAGAATAGCACTCTAGCAGCCAATCACACAAGTAACACCTAGGCAGCCAATCAGAATACAAGAGTAGCATTCAATCACACAACCAATACCTAAGGAGCCTATCAGAATACAAGAGTAGCATCCTAGCAGCCAATCACAAAAGTAACACCTAAGGAGTCAATCAGAATACAAGAGTAGCATTCAATCACACAATTAACACCTAAGGAGCCTATTAGAATACTAGAGTAGCACCCTAGTAGCCAATCAGAATAACAAGAGTAGCACCCTAGTAGCCAATCAGAATGCAAGAGTAGCACCTTAGCTGCCAATCACACAATTAACAATTAAGGAGCCAATCAAAACAAAATAGTAGCAGCCAATCAGATTACTAGAGCAGCACCATAGTAGCCAATCAGAATAACAAGAGTAACACCCTAGCAGCCAATCACACAAGCAAAACATAAAGGGGCCAATCAGAATACAAGAGTACCACCTAAGCAACTAATCACACAAGTAACACCTAAGGAGTCAATCAGAATACAAGAGTAGCACCCTAACATTCAATCACACAATTAAAACCTAAGGAGCCTATCAGAATACTAGAGGAGCACCCTAGTAGCCAATCAGAATACAAGAGTAGCACCCTAGCTGCCAATCACACAATTAACAGCTAAGGAGCCAATCAAAACAAAATAGTAGCAGCCAATAAGCAGCCAATCAGAATACAAGAGTAGCACCCTAGCAACCAGTCACACAAGTAAAACCTAAGGAGCCAACCAGAATACAAGAGTAGCACCCTAGCAACAAATCACACAAGTAAAACCTAAGGAGCCAATCAGAAAACAAGAGTAGCACCCTAGCAGCCAATCCCAAAAGTAAGACCTAAGGAGCCAATCAGAATACAAGAGTAGCACCCTAGCATTCAATCACACAATTAACACCTAAGGAACCAATCACAACTCAAAAGTAGCACCCTAGCAGCCAATCAGAATACAAGAGTAGCACCCTAGCAGCCAATCAGAATACAAGAGTAGCACCCTAGCCCCAATCACACAATTAACACCTAAGGAGCCAATCAAAACAAAATAGTAGCAGCCAATCAGAATACAAGAGTAGCACCCTAGCAACCAATCACACAAGTAAAACCTAAGGAGACAATCAGAATACAAGAGTACCACCCTAGCAGCCAATCGCACAAGTAACACCTAAGGAGCCAATCACAACAAAATAGTAGCAGCCAATCAGAATACAAGAGTAGCACCCCAGCATTCAATCGCACAATTAACACAATAGCAACCAATCAAAACCCCAAAGCACTGCCCTATCTTCCAATCAGAACACTTTAAATTGAAATATCAATGACACTGTTTTAAAATGATTTGACTGCAGTAGTGACACAATTAATGACAATTCTATTTAGTTCCAATGCAAAGCCGATCAGAAAAATATTCATGACAGAATTATGATTCAATTCACCTCAATTCAATGTTTATGACAGGTTTTTGACAACTTTTGATACCGTCGGGTTTTCCTGACAAAGACATCTCAAACAATGTCATCTTTGCATATTAACTGACACAAGTGAGCGAATGACAATTAATGACAGCTGTCATAATAAGCATGCAGAAATGAGATTTTCATGTAAAGTGTTACCCAAAATTTGCTCCTGAATATCCATCTCTCTGCGTCAGATTAATAAAGTAACTAAGCCGAAAAGAAAATCAATGAATGGATGAATATTCATCTCTCTGCGTCAGATTAATAAAGTAACTAAGCCGAAAAGAGAATGAATGAATAGATGAATATTCATCTCTCTGCGTCAGATTAATAAAGTAACTAAGCCGAAAAGAGAATGAATGAATGGATGAATATTCATCTCTCTGCGTCAGATTAATAAAGTAACTAAGCCGAAAAGAAAATGAATGAATGGATGAATATTCATCTCTCTGCGTCAGATTAATAAAGTATCTAAGCCGAAAAGAGAATGAATGAATGGATAAATATTCATCTCTCTGCATCAGATTAATAAAGTAACTAAGCCGAAAAGAGAATGAATGAATGGATGAATATTCATCTCTCTGCATCAGATTCATAAAGTAACTAAGCCGAAAAGAGAATGAATGAATGGATGAATATTCATCTCTCTGCGTCAGATTAATAAAGTATCTAAGCCGAAAAGAGAATGAATGAATGGATGAATATTCATCTCTCTGCATCAGATTAATAAAGTAACTAAGCCGAAAAGAAAATGAATGAATGGATGAATATTCATCTCTCTGCGTCAGATTAATAAAGTAACTAAGCCGAAAAGAGAATGAATGAATGGATGAATATTCATCTCTCTGCGTCAGATTAATAAAGTAACTAAGCCGAAAAGAAAATGAATGAATGGATGAATATTCATCTCTCTGCGTCAGATTAATAAAGTAACTAAGCCGAAAAGAGAATGAATGAATGGATGAATATTCATCTCTCTGCGTCAGATTAATAAAGTAACTAAGCCGAAAAGAAAATGAATGAATGGATGAATATTCATCTCTCTGCGTCAGATTAATAAAGTAACTAAGCTGAAAAGAGAATGAATGAATAGATGAATATTCATCTCTCTGCGTCAGATTAATAAAGTAACTAAGCCGAAAAGAGAATGAATGAATGGATGAATATTCATCTCTCTGCGTCAGATTAATAAAGTAACTAAGCCGAAAAGAAAATGAATGAATGGATGAATATTCATCTCTCTGCGTCAGATTAATAAAGTAACTAAGCCGAAAAGAGAATGAATGAATGGATGAATATTCATCTCTCTGCGTCAGATTAATAAAGTAACTAAGCCGAAAAGAAAATGAATGAATGGATGAATATTCATCTCTCTGCGTCAGATTAATAAAGTAACTAAGCCGAAAAGAGAATGAATGAATGGATGAATATTCATCTCTCTGCGTCAGATTAATAAAGTAACTAAGCCGAAAAGAAAATGAATGAATGGATGAATATTCATCTCTCTGCGTCAGATTAATAAAGTAACTAAGCTGAAAGAGAATGAATGAATAGATGAATATTCATCTCTCTGCGTCAGATTAATAAAGTAACTAAGCCGAAAAGAGAATGAATGAATGGATGAATATTCATCTCTCTGCGTCAGATTAATAAAGTAACTAAGCCGAAAAGAAAATGAATGAATGGATGAATATTCATCTCTCTGCGTCAGATTAATAAAGTAACTAAGCCGAAAAGAGAATGAATGAATGGATGAATATTCATCTCTCTGCGTCAGATTAATAAAGTAACTAAGCCGAAAAGAAAATGAATGAATGGATGAATATTCATCTCTCTGCGTCAGATTAATAAAGTAACTAAGCTGAAAAGAGAATGAATGAATAGATGAATATTCATCTCTCTGCGTCAGATTAATAAAGTAACTAAGCCGAAAAGAGAATGAATGAATGGATGAATATTCATCTCTCTGCGTCAGATTAATAAAGTAACTAAGCTGAAAAGAAAATGAATGAATGGATGAATATTCATCTCTCTGGAATCTTGTGTGTGTCAGTGTGTGTGTTTGTGAGTGTATCAGACAGACAGACAGGTGTGGTGTAGTGGTGTCAGAGCTGGTCTGTTGGGAGTTTCAGGTTCAGATCTCTGACCCCCTGCTCTGGATCCTCCACTTTAGTCTGTGCTCTTGATTTAGCAGCTCTGCTGGTTCAGCAGTGACAGACTGCAGGCTTCATGGACATTCCTGTGTCCAGTGCACACAGACAGTATAAATACACAGTTAAGGTCAAGAACCCAGAACTAGTAGAGAAACATGAGACCAACTTTAAGAGACATTGTTATAAACAAGTCAAATAAAGAAACTAAAATGCAGTCACAAACTCAATCAATGAATGTTTGTTTCCGTGGTTTGAATTAACTTGTGCTTTTATTTGTGTTATTGTGTTAGTATTTTTATTTTATATAATGATATATATGAGTAACATCACATGAGTAGCAGTCCGATGGGCTACAAGTGTGATATTGCATTTATTCAACAGTTCGACGGCATAATCGTGTCTATAAAACTGAAAATCAAACATGAAGAGCCTCAAAATCCTTTTGTAAGAGGAACTACTTTCTTCTGCCATTCATTTTCATCTGCAGCTGACGTCAGAACAGCAGAAACCGTTACTCATTCACCAACATGACTATAGAGCTAGTGTTTAAATGATTCTCTAGCGTAATGTCTAAAGTGATGACAAAACATTTTAAGACTATATGGCTGAACAGCATGAAATGTCATCAGTCTACAGAGATTTCCCAGTATTTTTGTTGCAATAGGGAGATCACAGTAACTAACCCTGAATAAGCCAAAGCAATCACTAGCAGATTACTATGGTATACATACAGCACTACAAAATACAAAAGAGAGATTGACTTGGTGACACTTACCTGTTTAATAATGATTTGATCTGCTGTAGTTTGAAATTACGCTGAGTTTTTCTCCCCTAAGAGCTCTCCCCTAAGTATGCAGTCTCTGTCACCATCGTCTTTTCTGTGTATCTCTAAATTATAAATATTTAAAATAGGCACTATCCTTATAAATAAACTGCGTAGATGCAATCTAAACAACTACATTCTTAACTAAAAAAAGACTCAAAAGTACATTATGTTGCCCAACAGCTGCAATATTAGTCAAACTGTAGTGAGTTTATTGACCTGCTGTCACTGTATGTGGGCGGAGTAATACACAAGGGTGAAGAGGCTGTACGAGTGCTGTTATTGCAGAACATCACACAGCTATCAGCCAATCAGATTCAAGAACTAGACAGAACTGTTTGCTCTGTATAGCTAAAGTAAAATAGAAATTTTTAATGAAATTAAAAACTTTTAATGAAGTTTTGTATTTAGTTGGCGAAATTTCCAATAAAATTTTTTCAAACACTAGGGAAAATAACTATAGTGCTAACAGCTTACAATAATATTTAAGAATATTAGTTGTTAATTTCGCAATAAGTCATGAAAGCATCTTTTTTGTTTTGTTTTTATTTTTACTTTAGCACATCAAATAAGTTTAACCATATTTAAATTTTTTTAAAACGAGATTTGAAGTTAATTAAGATTAAAAAGAAGTAACTATTTGTTTTTCTCAGTTTTCCCCAAATACAAATATCTAAACATCACCGAATCAAGACACAATAAAGGAAAATGACTGAATTTAAATGAAGACAAAAAAGAGAGATTATACAACAATAAACTAAAATCTTAATTAAAATTCTACTTGTTTATATATATATAAGTTTTCGCATTCATTTACAAAATTTGTATATTTTGTGGAAGGCAAGACTTGACATTTTAACAAAATAATTAAGGATTTAGATATCTGTACTAGAAAAGCAAGACTAAAGTACTGAGGAACAACAGAACATCATTTCTTATTTTCCATTTGGATTCTAGTGACTGTGTGTACTACCATTTCCATCATTTCTTACCAAAAAAAAAGTGTACAGTGCTGAGCATAAATAAGTGCACCCCTTAATTATCTCTCATTTAAATTAATATTGTCTATAGCAAGCCTTACAATATATGAAGACCTGGAAGGGACGTGGTGGTGGGAGAAAAAAAAACGAGTGATAGGAAAACATATTTTTAAGCTTTTTTGCGCTTTCTTGCAAAACCGTCTCCACAAACACTTCCTGTTCACTTCATTCATGTAAACTCTCCCGTTTTTGCCGAAATTCTCTCGTATTTTACCATTCTATCCCACTATCATCCTATCATTAAGTTTTTTCCCCATATTTTTGATATATTTTTAATCTTAAAAGCACGCTGAAATTAATATTAAAATGTCTGCTTTCACTTTCTTTACATTCAAGTTGTGCGTCGATTTTCGCCCTTCATATGCAACCTCTTAACCCGTGAATGCATGTATAAGCGCTGACTGACAGACGCGCTCCGTACAATAAACTGATCCCAGATCAGCTTCAGTACACGCTATTTACAGAGGAGCAAAAGTGCAGGACACTTTTGCATTAGGGTGTATGTTTAACCAGACAAAAGCACTGAATAATATGTAAACATCTCCGTCCTGCATGTTTTATTTTAAACAGCTCATTTTCTCTTAAATGAGCACAAACAGTTTCTAAAGTAATGGAGTGTTTTCATTATAGATCTGTGCATTCTTACAGTAACACCTCCGTTATCAAACTAAACAAAACTAACGAGAGATTCATTTGCTGCTCACTTGTTTGATAACAGAGGTGTCACTTTAAATGGCATGTGCAGAAGCTGATCTGGGATCAGTTTATTGTACTGAGCGTGTCTGTCAGTCAGCGCTTATATGCTTATTTCACTCGGCCGCCATTTTAAAGAACCAAAGCGAGGCTGCGGTGGGAAGAAACCCGGAAGTATAGGACCAGCACTGTAAACATTGCAGTAACATGCTGTGGACTATAAACCTCCAGCTATTGCCGAGATTTCAAAATGCAGAAATGGTGTAAACATGACTTTAACATCATTCAGTAAGTTTAAATTAAACAATTAAAAGCAAATTAGACATCAAACAACATCACAATCTCATTAAGAGTAATACGCTCAAGTGTCCTCCTATAGGCTTCAGTTCATGGCAGCAGATAAACACCGTGGGGACGCTTCCCTGCTTTAGCCTATGTAAACCGGTGAGCGATAAAACACTGCAGTACTCTGTAGCACACCCTCGTGTTGTCTGTAATAGTGTTGTCCCGGTGCTGAAGTTTTAAAACTGTCAATTTCCCGCTAAGTTAACACTGAAGCGCCGCTGAGAGTGGATGACTCGACTGATCTTCACGGCTGCTTCGCACTCCAATCTCCGTGTATCTGTGTTTGCAATCAGTTTACCGCTCTTCACCCAGTGCAAACACAGATACACAAAGACTGGAGCGTGAAGCAGCCGTGAAAAGTTATCAAGCAGATCACTTGGCTCGTCTGTGTTTGTGCTCGGTAAACAGTGGAGGGTGAACTGATGACCTTCTCGGCCAATCACAAGCATTTCTGTTGAGCACGTGAACACAATGGCAAATCAGCGCTGTTTTAAAGCCACCAACAGTGCCTTAAATGTTAGCGGGAAATTGACGTTTTTCTTTTAATTCAGTATCGGGACGAGTCTAACATAGTGAAAAAATCAGTATATTAACTTGAGTTTGATAAAAGGCATCTAAAACGTGTGTTTGGGAAAGAAAACGTTAGCTAACTAGTGTCATTTCCCTTAACTTAGCTGAAAATGAGCTCTGAAATCCCTTTTTATTTTCACCATTCATTCAGAACGGACCTTCGGGTCACTCGGAAGGCGGTGAAATGATAACTTTGTTTCACTTTCTCTTCGCTGATAAGATATACAGCCAAGTACACAACGTTCCAATGTAACTCCCAACGATACCGTTTCTTCCCACCGCAGCCTCGATTTCACTTTTAAAAATGGCGGCCGCGTGAAAACAGACTATACATGCATTCACTGGTTCAGAGGTTGCATATGAAAGGCGAAGATCGACGCACAGCTGTAATGTAAAGAAAGTGGGATAGAATGGTAAAATACGGGAGAATTTCGACAAAAACGGGAGGGTTTTCATGAATGAAGTGAACAGGAAGTGTTTGTGGAGAAACAGTTTTGCGAGGGAACGCAAAAACCTTAAAAATATGTTTTCCTATCACTCTGTTTTTTTTCTTCCACCAATTTTTTCCCCACCATCACATCCCTTCCGGGTCTCCGTAACAATGTTATATTTGTAGATATACATTAGTTTAGTCAGTACTGAAGCCAAATCTGGAGCTTATATAACAAAATAACTTACAATATCAGTCCAAAAATGAGTAGCTCAAATGAGTGTGTTAGGGAAAAATATTAAATACATTATTTTTAAAAGAGGAAAAATCAAGAGAAACAAAAAATAAATAATAATAATAAATAAAAATAAATCACATTTTGTTGAAAATTTGTAGTTTGTAATTATTTTTGCAATACTTCGCATGAATTTAAGTGTATTATCTTTCGTTTTCTGAAGATGTTTTGTGACTAAAATATAATTTTAATAATATATCTGTTTAATAAATCTGTTTTGTTTAAAGGCACAAAAATAAATGACCTATATTCACTGAGAAATGGATAATAAAAATAATTTTCAGAATGGGGTGTACTCAATTATGCTGAGCACTGTATGTATGTCAAATAAAACCTTATTGACATGCTACACCTTGATTTTAGTTTTTAAAATATTTTTATATATTATCTGTTGTGTTGAAGAGCCTGATGTGAGGCTGAACACGTCTTGTGACACTAGATCCTGTGGTGTATTTCTGACTGATGCGCACTGCTGTTCACTGAGAAACTGACGCCACATTTGAGGACTTGCTGAAATGTTTTCTGAATCTCCTCTGACCTCAGTGTCCATCCATCAAAACACACGAATGATGCTCTGTGTGCGTGTTTGTGTTGGGATATATGGAGGATTCTCAGTGTCCAGTTACTCTCACACACACATATACACACACACACACACACATGTAGTTATAGGCTCAATATAAACAACACACTGCAGCAGTACAAGTACAGACATGATTTAAAGCCGTAGATGTATAAAATAGTTTTTAAGTGATTTAGTGGACACTGCAGCGTGATCTGTTAGATAGATTATGTTAGCATTAGGGCGACACGGTGGTTAGCACTTTCGCCTCACAGCAAGAAGGTCGCTGGTTCGAGTCCCGGCTGGATCAGTTGGTATTTCTGTGTGGAGTTTGCATGTTCTTCCCGTGTTGGTATGGGTTTGCTTCGGGAGCTCCGGTTTCCTTCACAGTCCAAACACATGTGCTATCGGGGAATTGATAAACTAAACTGGCCGTAGTGTATGAGTGTGCATGCGAATGAGTGTGTATGGGTGTTTCCCAGTACTGGGTTGTGGCTGAAACAAAAACTCTAAAAAATGCTGGGTTGTTGTAACCCAATGTTGGGTTAAAAATTGGAATTTAACCGTAACTTAAAAAATTAACTCGACTTTTGGTTACAACAAACATTTTTTAATTGATTAATGGTCTGATATGTTGTATTAATTACAATTGTGCAATGATATTTTTAATATTTGTTGGGTTTATTTAATTCTGACTTGTGTTTGTTTTCTACAATTGGTTTATTTCACATGCAGGGTATCATTACCTTCTCTAGAGGTGGCAGGAGCTGGAAAAAGCCAACATATCTCACAGGTATTTGCTCCACAATCACTGTGAAGTGTTTAAAAATGATACTGTGAAGTTAGTATTGAAATCCTGTATTGGAATGAATGCTAATATATTTTTCCTGTAAGTTTTTAGGCTTCCAGTTGTATTATTTTAGTAATAAAATAATGGTAACTAAACTTTACAAGATGGAGACCTAATGGTCACAAAAACAACAACAAAAAAAACTTTAATGGACCAAAAAGTATTTATTTGGCAGGTCAAGAAATTAAAACAAAACCTTATCAAACATGTTTTAGAGAATAAATAGCTTTATGTATGAATTAAATTGTGCATATACTGTACTTAAAAACTGATTTAGTAAGTATATTTATAATCAACTTAGACATTCATGCAGAACTAGATTGTTTATCCATGCTTTGCATACTTATATATAAAAGTTACACTCACCGGCCACTTTATTAGGCACACCTTACTCGTACTTGTTGAACCCGCTTATGCCTTCAGATCTGCCTTATCCCTTTATGGCATAGATACAGCAAGGTACTGGAAATATTCCTCAGAGATTTTGCTCCATATTGACATGATAGCATCACACAGTTGCTGCAGATTCTGCTGCCTTTCTATAAGTTGGATCAAGTCTGGCCATTCTCCTTTTACCTCTGGCATCAACAAGGCGTTTGCGCCCACAGAACTGCCGCTCACTGGATATTTCCTCTTTTTCAGACCATTCTCTGTAAACCCTAGAGATGGTTGTGTGTGAAAATCCCAGTAGATCAGCAGTTTCTGAAATACTCAGACCAGCCCGTCTGGCACCAACAACCATGCCACGTTCAAAGTCACTTAAGTCACCTTTCTTCCCCATTCTGATGCTCAGTTTGAACTGCAGCAGATCCTATTGACCATGTCTACAAACGTAAATGCATTGAGTTGCTGCCATGTGATTGGCGGATTAGACATTTGGTTTAACGAGCAAATTGACAGGTGTACCTAATAAAGTGGCCAGTGAGTGTATGTCTCTGTGTGAATGTATTGTATTTTTGTTAACAAATGCTATAAGATACATTAGTTTATAGTGGATTGATAAACTGTAACAATTACTGTAGAATACTTTAGTTTTTACTATAGTGAACTGTAGTAGTATAGTGTATACTATACCTTATAGTTACAAAAACAAATACAGTATTGGGTCATTTGTTAATATTACTGTAGTTGTTGTGTTACCATAGCAACTATAAAATCACCACAACAGATTCATTGATGTACAAATAATACACTATAGTATTTACTGTAAGTTACTATGCTATTTTTTCATATGGGTATATGATGTGATCTGATTTACTAACGGCTCACAGCAGCACAAACCCTCCTTTGGCTTTAAACACTATTGTCATTAATAACTAAAGGACACATGGTGAACATTAGTGCTGATGTGCTGTGGAAGCAGTGATTTTTTTATTTGCTGCTAGCTTGAATGCATTTCTTCTAGTTTATTTTTAAGATGCATAATTTATTCAAGGAGAGTCACACAGCGAGATTTAGCCCAGGTTTGCAGGTTACACTGGTGTATCATTATTTAGCACCCAATAAAAGGATTTTGCATCTGTGTTGCTGTTAGTAGATTAAATGCACTTCGTCATCATCATCAGCTCTGCTCCCACATGAAAAAAATCCTGTAGTGTTTTTGACCCATACTATAGTAAACTACTTGAATGAGTTGGTTGTGGTAATGCTATAGTTGCTATGTTAATACAACAACTAAAGAGATGTAAACAAATGACATAATATAGTTTTCTACAGTCGTGCACAGTCAAAATTATTCACCCTTCTGTCAATTTTCTTTTCTTTTTTAAACATTTCTCATATGATATTGAACAGATTGAGGAATTTTTCACAGTATTTCCTATAATATGTTTTCTTCTGGAGAAAGTCTTATTTGTTTTATTTCGGGTAGAATAAAAGCAGTTTTTAACTTCAATATTAGTAGCCCCTTAACAATATTTGTCAGTTGTCTCCAAAACAAACCACTGTTATACAATGACTTGCCTAATCACCCTAACTTTACCCTAATTAACCTAGTTAAGCCTTTACATGTCACTGAAACAGAATATTGAGTAGGGGGCGGGGCTTTTTTTGCGTATCATTCTCTCATATCAAACTAATAGTAAGAGGGGCGTGGCTAAGAATATTGTGGTCGAAGCATCAACTTGACATAATCAGAGAAAGATCCAATCCAAACACAGAATGCTCAGATTTTGATTGAAGATTACCAAAACATATGCTTTTTCTTTTAGTGGATTTACTGACACAGACTTTAATACTAAAACATGCTGTGGCATTCATTAACAAAGTGTTATATTATAAATATAATAGTATATACTGTACAATAGGGCGACATGGTGGCTCAGTGGTTAGCACAGCAAAAAGGTTGCTGGTTCGAGTCCCGAGTGCTCGGGCTTCACCCACAGTCCAAATACATGCGTTATAGGAGAATAGGATGAACTAAGTTGGCCGTAGTGTATGAGTATGTGTGTGAATGAGTGTGTATGGGTGTTTTACAGTACTGGGTTGCAGCTGAAAGGGAATCCCCGGCATATAACATATGCTGTATAGGTTGACGGCATATTGGGATGACTGTGGTGACCCCTGATTAATAATCGAACTAAGCCAAAGGAAAATGAAGTATGCTTTAGCATGCTTAAAAAGCAATATGGCATGTATTATACATGGCTTAATTTTTTATTGTATGTTTTCAGCATCCTTTGAATTGCAAGTAATTATTTAATTATTATTTATTTATTTTTCCAATAAGTGAAAAGGTTTCTTTGCAATTGTCTGACATAAAATAATTTTAATCTTACATATTTTAGTCTTGCATAGTATACTTTTCTACATTTATTTATATATATATATATATATATATATATATATATATATATAGTTTCTAGACTATATAAAACAAATACTATAGAAACAAAACTATACAAAACTACAGACAAACCCATCATGTAACAATCTGTGCAAAATGTTAAAGTGGAGGTAAGTCCAAGAACCCAGTCAGAAAAACGAGGTCTTGGTCAGAAGAAACAAAGGAAAACTTGCTTAGCTATGATCATGCCATACTGAACAGGCAACCACATCTATATCACCCTGCAGCCCGAAAACGGTTACTCACTGAAGCTAAGCAGGGCTGAGCCTGGTCATTACCTGGATAGGAGACCACATGGGAAAACTAGGAAGTGGCGCTAGTGAGACCAGCAGGGGGCGCTCAACCTGTGGTCTGTGTGAGTCCTAATGCCCCAGTATAGTGAAGGGGACACCATAGTGAACACCGACAATAAACCGAGGTCCTGACGCTCTGTGGTCATTAAAAATCCCATGGATCTTCGGGTAAAGTGTAGGAGTGTAACCCCGCTGTCCTGGCCAAATCCCCTCCATCGGCCCTTACTCATCATGGCCTCCAAATCATCCCCATCCACCCCATATACATATATATATATATATTAGTGCTGTCAATCGATTAAAAAAAATTATCTAATTAACCACACTTTTTTGAAAATTAATCGCGATTAATTTTGGCTATTCAAATGTAAAACTAATGTAAACACAAAACAAAAGCCATTTAAATTCAAAATATAATTGTTTATTAGAAATTTTGTTTAACTTGTAACAGATTTCTTCATGTAAATAACATACCCACAATAAACCAGCAAGATCCTGGCTTGACAGCCATATTTATTACAGAAATGAAAACACAGGCATGTTAATGCTATTTGAATTTTAAAACAGTCAATGCCAATAAAGAAAAAATGATTTTCATGTTGGATTTTGAGTGGACTGCAAAAAATGCCAAAATACAGGCATTGCAGATATGGAAAATTATAATAACAATAAAGTATTGAATACAAACAATTGTACTCATTGTAAAGTTGTATTGCTGTGAGTTGAGAACATTTATTATAAAGTAGAAACAATTTACTTAGTCCTCCTTTACGTTAAGCCAGTTGCTAAAACAGTCCAGTCTGTTGAAATTATCGGTGGACAATGTGGACCTTTTGAATGATGTGAGCTGAGAATGCAACGCGATCTCGTGGCAATTCGTAACTTTTTGATTTAGTGGCTACAGACAACGCGTTTAGGCAGGCTTGTTGCTAAGAAATGTGCGCACCGACACACACGCACACGCACACGCACGCACGCGCACGCACGCACGCACGCACGCGCGCGCGCACGCACGCACGCACGCACGCACGCACGCACGCACGCACGCACGCACGCACGCACGCACGCACACACACACACACACACACACACACACACACAGGACAGGGTCAACACACATGATGGCGTTCATCAAATTTGCTTAAACTAAGCGTTCTAAAGTATGGCTGTATTTCACAAGGATTCTGACACAACAACGCCAAGCAGACGCTTCTGTAAAAACTTTACAAAAGTTGCGTTTAGGGGGAAACACGTCAAACTTAATAAAACATTGGAGGGCGCATGCTGAAAGGCCAGCCTGATCTCACGAGAAAACGTAAGTATTTGACGTTTTGTCAGTTTAGTGGCTAATTGGTACGAATTCATACGAGTTCAGTCGTACGAAATTGTACGATTTTAAAAAGGAGGCGTGGCACCTAACCCCACCCCTAAACCCAACCGTCATTGGGGGTTGAGC
>NC_079457.1:4551100-4578600 GCF_903798145.1 Danio aesculapii
TTACTAGGTATACATGAAACACCCAGGCAGGTGTGTTGAGGCAAGTTGGAGCTAAACCCTGCAGGGACACCGGCCCTCCAGGACCGAGATTGGTGACCCCTGCTTTAGGTGTTGATCCTAATTGTGTCATTATGGTGACTGTCACTTTAAATTCAAATGAGATTTTTTTTTCAGAAGAGGGTGGAGCTATGAATGCCTTTGTGTTAGCATAGTGGCAGATTCAAAACTCTAATAGTGGACGGCTGCTTCTCACTCAGGGCTGTTTATGTTATTGAGGGAGAGACTTTCACTAATGGGCGGAGCTTTCTCTGATGACACGTACAAAGGGAGAATGTAAACCAAAGTGTTTCTGCAGACTGTTTTTATCAAGTCTGATTATAAAAAAAACCAAATAATAAATGTTTTACCATTAGAGGCGGGTTGTATTCACAGACTGTTGCTACACAATTGTGTTTAAACTCCTATATAAAAGGGTTTTTAGCATAATAGGTACTCTTTAAGGTAGTTTTCAGGTAGTAGATGGTCAAATCTTATCAAAAACAGCTGCCACTTTTGTCCATGTATTCATTCATTCATTTTCCTTTGGCTTAGTCTCTATTTCAGGGGTCGCCACAGTGGAATGAACCGCCAACTATTACAGCATATGTTTTACAAAGTGAATACCTTTTCAGCTGAAACCAATTTCATACACTCTCACATTCACACTCATACACTACGGCCAATTTAGTTCATCAATTCCCCTATAGCGCTTGTGTTTGGACTGTAGGGGAAACCGGAGCACCCGGAAGAAACCCACGCCAACATGGGGAGAACATGCAAACTCCACACAAACTCCGCCTGGACTCAAACCAGCGATCATCTTGCTGTGAGGGGACAGTGCTAACCACTGAGCCACCGTGCTGCCTCTCTTTTGTCCATAAATGTCACATCTAAAACCCTATAAATCCATGACAGAAGACCTGGGAATTCTGTGAACTCTCCAGCAATCAGCAAACCAACAAATGTCCCTCACTGATCCCAGATAAGAGCAGAAAACAGACATAAACACAGACGGAAGCTCAGGAGATCCACATCGTGTACAGTCTCTCACACAGACAGAGGAGTGTTTACAGCAACACACACTCAGCAGAAGCACAGTTTGTGGTTTTCAGACAAACGTCCGCCGTATAAACACACAGAAGCGCAGGAGCTGCTGTTGTAGAAACTCGGAGACCCTCAGAGCTCTACGTGCGGAGTGAGAAATGACTGCTCTCTGGAGCTCCATTAGATAAATAACAGTTAAAGATAGCAGCCATTAAACCAGCCAAACCCACTGCAGGAGTCTGTGTGTGTGTGTCAGAGCGAGAGAGAGAAATTGTGTGTGTGTGTGTGTGTGTGTGTGTGTGTGCGCGCACTTAACTGATACGGAAAGTTCAAACACAGATTACAGGAAGGAAGCACTTATTGAAGGCTCTGGACATCAGACACTGTGTTTAAAGTTCATATGACTATTATGTAATCTGGATTTTTAACTATGTACGATTTGAACAGTTCATTTTGATTATCAGTGCATGACACTCTTCACTAGATAACACTGTAAACTGTTTTACATCCTACAATGTACATTTCACATTCAAACTGAAACTTTCAAGGATTTAAGATGCTGTTGACTGTTCAATGTGTATACTGTGTGTAATATTGCAGTTTTGCTTGTAAGTCAAAAGGTTAAAGGTTATTGCACACTAAATCTGACATTTTCATCACGTAAAATAAATTTGACCTCATAATGTCAATTGTATTGACACACTGCCTCTCAAACTTTGGTCCAACTTTACAAAAATGAAATCGGGTTTTTTCAAATTGCAAAAAGCGTTTTGAGAGGAATTTTAACAGTTTGAGCCTCCATACACTCCCTGACTAAAGTCTTGTCATCGATTCCAGTTGTAGGAGCAACAAATAATAACTTGACTTCTAGTTAATCATTTGGAAAAGTGGCAGAAGGTCGACTTTCCTGATGGATCATCTGTTGATCTGCATCCCAATCATCACAAATACTGCAGAAGACCTGCTGGAACCAGCATGGACGCAAGATTCTGACAGAAATCAGTCAAGTTTGGTGACGAAAAAATCATGGTTTGGGGTTACATTCAGTATGGAGGAGATCTGCAGAGTGGATGGCAACATCAACAGCCTGAGGTATCAAGACATTTGTGCTGCCCATTACATTACAAACCACAGGAGAGGGCAAATTCTTCAGCAGGATAGCGCTCCTTCTCATACTTCAGCCTCCACATCAAAGCTCCTGAAAGCAAAGAAGCTCAAGGTGCTCCAGGACTGGCCAGCCCAGTCAGCAGACATGAACATTATTGAGCATGTCTTGGGTAAGATGGAGGGAGGAGGCGTTGAAGATGAACCCAAAGGATCTTGATGAACTCTGGGAGTCCTGCAAGAAAGCTTTCTTTGCCATTCCAGATGACTTTATTAATCAGCGATTTGAGTCATTGCAGAGATGTATGGATGCAGTCCTCCAAGCTCATGATGGAGTCAGACACAATATTCATTCTGTTTCCACTGCAGCATGACCACATATTCTATACTGGACATTATTCCTGTTCACTGACAAGACTTTTGTCTAAGCAAAGTCAGAACTTACTGTCCTAATTAAACCATTTAAAATCAAGGCATGATCATATTTTATTGTGGTAAAACAAGCGTAATCTAGAGGCCTTTGCCTTTCATATGAGCCACTTCAGATACCAAATGATCAACTAGAAGTCAAGTTATTATTTGTTGTTCCTAAAACAGGGATAGGTGACAAGACTTTTGTCAGGTAGTGTATAAGCAAAAGGCAAAATACTGAATACAGTCACTTGAGCACAGATAACTTAATGACTATTTCTTGAAATTAATTTGGGGATTATCCAGCACAGCTCTCCTTCATCTCTAGGCAGTATTGGATGCACAAAATATGTAGCCTATTCCTTTCTTTTTCTACTTTGGAGAAGAGAGAGATGGTGGCTCAGTGGTTAGCACTTTCACGACACAGCAAGAAGGTTGCTGGTTCGAGTCCTGGCTAGGTCAGTTGACATTTCTGTGTGGAGTTTGCATGTTCTCCCAGTGTTGGCGTGGGTTTTCTCCCACAGTCCAAACACAAATGCTATAGGGGAATTGAATGAACTATAGTGTGTGTGTGTGTGTGTGTGTGTGTGAGAAAGATATGGGCGTTTCCCAGTACTGGGTTGTGGCTGGAAGGGCATCCGCTGTGTAAAACATATGCTGGAATAGTTAGTGGTTCATTCCGCTGTGGCGACCTCTGAAAGAGACTAAGCCAAAGGAAAATGAATGAATGAACTGCTTGAATTGACTCTGAAATGTGTAATGCGTTTCTTAGTTTAATATTTATAAGCAACAGACTCAATGTGCAAGGTGTGTGTACGAGACAAATTTTTTGAATATGAATACGAATAAAAAGTGACATACTAAAATTTTGATCTTCAGTGTGCAAAGATCACTTAAAGTCCACGTGAACCAGAAGCTGAGACTTTTTTGTTTTCGTATTGTGATGCAGTTCCTAGAGGAACAGAATATTAAATGAGAAAACAGTAGGCGTGGCTTGTTTCTTTCTACTGCGAGCTGATTGGATGTAGTAAAGTAGGCGTTTCATTCGGATAGATGGGGAAATGGGTTTGAGGAGAGTTATTACAACCTAACACACTCCTCGTCCTCACCATTTCTGTTTATAGTTAAAAGTAACAGCTGGAAGGGCGTGGTTAAGTATGTTAGCCCCGCCCAATACCTCAGACTGACCTAATCTGAGAATTCAACTGAAAACAAACAGGAAGTGCAATTTACAGATCTCAATCAAAGATTACAAGGGCAAACTATTTTTTTTAATCTTACTGACATGCACAGATGAATTGTTCAGCACACAATCAGCAATGTGAGCGAACAAAATCACTATGCTTAGTTTTGATTTCATTCAATTTTAAATTCACATCTTTGTATGGAAACAGCTAGTGAGCGATGTGCACTGGTGCGATGAGACTCAGCAGATCTGCGGGTCAGTGCAGTTCGTGTGGGTTTGTCAGAGATGTCCTCGGCCTCGTGACACATCCACATTATATAAGAAAGTGAAATGACAACAGCTAAAGTTAGTTGCGGTGCAACCGGAGAGGCCAGACGTCTCATCCGTTTGAGGAAGAGAAACTCAATCATTGTTACTCTGATGAAGTTTAGTTCATTCACATTTGACATCTAGAGTTGAAGTCAGAATTATTAGCCTTCCTGTATATTTTTTCCCCAATTTCTGTTTAACGTAGTGAAGACATTTCTAATCATAATAGTTTTATTAACTCATCTCTAATAACTGATTTATTTTATCTTTGTCATGATGACAGTAAATAATATTAGACTAGATATTCTTCAAGACACTAGTATTCAGCTTAAAGTGACATTTAAAGGCTTAACTAGGGTAATTAGGGTAAAGTTAGGGTAATTAGGCAAGTTATTGTATAATGTTGGTTTATTCTGTAGACAATTGGAAAAATATATAGCTGAGGGGCTAATAATATTGACCTTAAAATGGTTTTAAAATAATTAAAAACTGCTTTTATTCTAGCCGAAATAAAATAAATAAGACTTTCTCCAGAAGAAAAAATATTATAGGAAATACTGTGAAAAATTCCTGAATATGGTAAACATCCTTTGGGAAATATTTGAAAAAACAATTCACAGAAGAGCTAATAATTTGGACTTCAACTGTATGTGAAGGGGCTATTTAATAGACAACGTTTGGGGGAAAACTGCAGAAATGAGCCATTGACGCTGCCAATGTTTTGGTACTTTTGTCTTTGCTTTCCAGTGCAAATATGTAGCCATTCTTGAATTAAGAAAACAAAATTATGCAAGGGGTAAAGGGATAGTTCACATAAAAATAAAAACCATCTCAAACTTTACTCTTCCTCATTTGGTTTTAACACTAAAGAAGATAGTTTGATAAATGCTGGTTGATGCCACCCATTGACATCCATAGTTGGAAAAACGAAATAGAGGGAGTCGATGGGTGCCAACTATCATTCATTCATTCATTTTCCTTCAGCTTAGTCGCTTAGTTATAAGGGGTCACCACAGCAGAATGAACCGCCAATTATTCCAGCATATGTTTTACACAGTGGATGCCCTTCCATCGACAACCCAGCTCTGGAAAACACTCATACACTCATTCACACACACACACACACACACACACACACACACACACACACACACACTCATGGCCAATTTTGTTTACCCAATTCCCATATAGCGTATGTGTTTGGTCTGTGAGGGAAACCGGAGCACCCGGAGGAAACCTACACCAACACGGAGAGAACATGCAAACTCCACACAGAAATGCCAAATGGTTGGCGCCAATAACCTAGTGGTTAGTGCATCGACGTATAGCACCCAGGTGCTGACGTCAACCCGAGTTTGATTCCTGGTTTCAGGTCCTTTGCTGATCCTTCTCCTATCTCTGCTCCCCACACTTCACTGTCCTATCAATAAAGGTGAAAACCCCTAAAAAATAATGATAAAAACAGAAATGCAAACCCAGCCAGAACTTGAACCAGCAAACTTCTTGCTGTGAGGCAATGGTGCTAACCACTGAGCTATTGTGCCGCCTAGCTACCAGCATTTTTCAAAATATCTTCTTTTGTGTTCAACAGAAGAAAGAAACTCATGAAGGTTTAAAACCACATGAGGAAGTGTGAGATAACTTTTATATTTGAGTGAACTTTCCCAGTAAATGATGACAGAGTTTACATTTTTGCATGATCTATCTTTTTACGTCTAGTTTTCTGTAAAATGCATTAAATGGAATGACTTTTAGCTTAACGAATCATACATCAATATCAAGCTTATTGATTCAGCTTTCAGATGATGTAAGAATATCAGTTTCTAAAATATTATGGTGGATTTTGTGGTCCAGAGTTACATTTCAGGTATGTTCCTTTTTGGTGATTTTTATTGTACAAAAAAAGAAAAGAAAAGCTTAAACATTCTGCTAAATATCTTCTTTTGTGTTCCACAGAGGAAAAATTAAAATACAGGTTTGGAGTGACAAGAGGGTGAGTAAAGGATGACCGTTTTGATTTTTGGGCAGACTAACATACAAAATCATTGTATATTTCTGATGTTGTTTAGAGTGATAAAATCAGGGTTTTATGTCCAGTGGTTCTTAAGATAAAGAAAATTTGAATTAGTGTATTTTCTCAGCAAAACACAAGAATTGAAGCAAAACAAGCCATACGTTTAGTGAAAAGCCAGCACAAAATCGGTCATTTTAGGCCACTAAAAATGTTGGGTGTAATTAGTTACAAAGTAATCAGTCAGTAGCCCCTTTCACACATGCAGACCTTTACGGAAAGTTACCGGCAATTTTCCGGAAAGGTCTGTATGTGTGAACAGGCCCTTTTTGAAAATACCGGTAAATTCGTTCCAGCTATTTTCCGGAAAGAGAAGTTGTAACATTACCGGTAATTTGCCGGAATGCTGCGATGTGTGAACACAGAAGGAAGATTGCCGGAAAGAGCGTTCACATCTAGAACGCGCTGACGTAAGACGTCTACTTTAGCCAATCAGAACACTCAAGTCCGCACGGTTTGTGAAAATAAAAGCCTGTGAATGTTTTCCCAGACACATTTAGCTGCTAGATGTTAGTCAGATAACATTTCTATGTTTCTTCTTAATGCCGACTGTGTAAATAATTATCGATAAAATGAGCCGTAAAATAAGCCGTTGTTTGTTTACCTTTAAGCTCCGACGTGTGTGCACGAAAAGCAGCTGGTGAGCGCCAGCACACACACATATTATGAACATCTCGACATGCGAAAGTTTTTCTTTATGCTTTCATCAAAGTTGTTCACAACACTGATCCGTCCACAGAGTTTGTAATGTCGTCAAATGTTTACAAATACAAGCCCTGCCGTTTAGAGCTCATTTCTGCTTAATGATGTCAGAATTTACCGGTATTTCAACGCAATCTCACGGCAATTCGTAACATTTTGATTTAATGGCTAATTTGTATGAATTCGTACGATCTAATTCGTACATTTTCGTACGATTTGCTCATCCCCCAATGACGGTTGGGTTTAGGGGTGGGGTTAGGTGCCACGCCTCCTTTTTAAAATCGTACAATTTCGTACGACTGAACTCGTACGAATTAGCCACTAAACTGACAAAACGTAAAATACTTACGTTTTCTCGTGAGATCAGGCTGGGTATTTTAGGATGGATGTGTGTGTGGTCTTTTCCGGAAAAATTCCGTAACGTCCTCGCCTGTGTGAACAGCACTTTTTTTAAAGTCGTTCCGGAAATTTTCCGGATATTTACCGGTATCACTGTGTGAAAAGGGCTACTGTAATCAAATCACTTTTCTATAGAACAGCATTTGTAATTCAGATATTTTGCATTACCAACATTATCAACTGTAGAAGGTTGATTTGTCAAACAATTGCACGCCACAGAATTTTATGTCAGTATATCATGTATGGAACATTGAAATATTTCGTGTTTTGATACACGTTTAAATTTTGAGTCATTTGTTTTAGACTAAATTTATGTTTATGTACCACTTTCTCAAGATTTAAGTCTTTTGTGTCTCCAGAATGTGTCTAAAGTTTCAGCTCAAACACCCATCTGATTACTTATTAGACCTTTTAGAACATTAGAATATTCTGCTTCGAACACAGTGCAGCTGTTTTTGTGGCCTGTGCCTTTAATGCTGGTTCTCCCAGCCCACCATTCTCACGTGCCCCTTAATCTCCGCCCTCGGCTGCATCAGATAAACAAACAGCTCAGTGACAGACATGAAGGAAGCAGATCTCGCGTAACGTTTGTGAGAAATACTACAATAAGCACTTTCCTGATGGTTATTTGATGTATTTGTTTTGGAGTTGCAACGATGAGTCTTACACGATGTTGTTATAAAGTTTGCATGCGCACGTTTAACTTTGCACTGTTTTTGCATGACAAATGTGACAGGATACAGGTTAATCTCCACTTCTGTATGGAGATCTGTTATGTTAATGTACAAAGTAAACCTGATTTAACATGCACAAACCGGGATTGAAGCATCGAGTTTTATAATTGTTCTGACATGCGGCTGTGGCGACGGTAAAATCGCTGTAATTCATTACACACATGCACTGTTTTAAAAACATTTTAAACTTGTAAAACTCACTCTTGATCACATTTGATGATGATTGATGATCACAGAGAGCTGAACAGATCCTTTAATCCTGGTTGCTTTGCGAACGTCCTGTCTTGTTGATATGATTCAGGATTCATACTGTCATGGAAAACCTGGAAAAGTAATGGGAGTTTGATATGGCATTTTCCAGGCCTGGAAAAGTTTTGGAAAAACAAAAAGCCCCATAAAGTTTTGGAAAGATCATGGAAATTAGTTTAACAAACATCTGTAAACTTGAATATAGGTTAGTTGTCTTTATTACTTTTCTGTCTTTGGCTAAAAACAAAGTCTCACGTTATGAATGCTGCGTGAATATTCATTCATTCATTTTCCTTTGGATTAGTCTAAATTTCAGAGGTTCCACAGCGGGAAAGAACCGCCATGTGTAAGCATTATCTAAATAAACTTTACTCACAATAGATATTTAAATTAAATTCAAACTAAATAGATTTGTTTTGTGGTTTATGATTTGCTGTAACAAGTTTGAACGTGCATAGCTTTTCTTATTGTTTACAGTGTTTATATATATTTACATTTACATTTAGTCATTTAGCAGACGCTTTTATCCAAAGCGACTTACAAATGAGGACAAGGAAGCAATTTACACAACTATAAGAGCAGCAGTGAACAAGTGCTATAGACAAGTTTCAGGTGTGTAAAGTCTAAGAAGCAAAGCATTAGTAATGTAAGTTTTTTGAGAGAGAGTACAGTTAATGGTATAGCCAGAGAGGCAGTTGCAGATTAGGAGGGAGAGTGGAGACTAAACAGTAGAGTTTTTAGTCATTTCTTGAAGAAAGCAAGTGACTCTGCTGTTCTGATGTAGTTAGGGAGTTCATTCCACCAACTAGGCAGATTGAATGCGAGAGTTCGGGAAAGTGGAACCACGAGGCGACGTTCATTCATAGAACGCAAGTTTCTGGAGGGCACATAAATCTGCAGAAGTGAGAGCAGATACGAAGGAGCAAAGCCAGAGGTCGCTTTAATAAAGACATTACATGAAACATTAGGGCATGAAAATGTACTTGAAAGTCCTGGAAAAACCATGTAATTTTAGTAGTAAAAATGTGTATGAACCCTGATGATTATACACGTTACTATGGAGACTTGTTATACACGGCTGTCAATTAATGTGGTGGGTGGGGAAACCGCACTGCTACATCACGTTGAGGTCAGGCTTAGAATGGGAGGGATTTGGATCCTATTTAATATCAGGAAATTAAAAAAAGATGCTTAATCTCAATTCTACCCCGTAGGCTTTAACCTTACCCCTACCGCTCGTTTTGCGCGTTCATGTGAAGGGGTAGGGATATCCCAATTCTCTTTAGCTTGAAGGCATAGGGCTAAGGGGAAGGGGTAGATAATTAAATGGACTTATTAAATGATATTTTTCAGGACCACACTCGAACAAAAATTTCCCAGAATACACCAGCTACAGCGGTAGCATGGCTGACACGGAAGTCAGGAGATGCACAAATCAGTATTTTTTGTCATTATTCAGAATTTTTACAACAAACAAGCACATGTTTTAATATATTCATAACCACGTTCGTATTTTACCATCAACGACCTATAATCCCTAATAATAACTCCTGTATAGCAATCCCACAACATTCTGACACTCGATGACACTCCAATCCCCTGTCAGAATAGTCTAGTGACTGTGAATGAGCCTTTTACAGTGTCTGCTATAATGATAATGTTGTTTTTGGTGTGTTTACATTGATGAATATGGCCACGGTGTAAATGCACAGCACAGTTACGAGCTTATTGCCACATTAGATCCTTATGATAACATAATATATGCCTTCAGTCATTTCCTGCAGAGAAATACCAAAAAATAAAGCAACTAGAATAACTACAGCAGTCGCGATCATCTGATCTCATATGAAGCAAAAGACCGCGATGACATCTAATGACGTGTGCAGGTGCTGTAGTGCTGTCCTGATTCTTGGGGTAAATTTTGAAGCCCTTCCCCTTTCACACCCTTCACAAGGGGTACAAAAATAGAATCGGGATTGGGCCTTATTGTCTTTATATCACTCCAATATGACTGTGCATACACTATACCTACACACAGTTCTGTCCAAACAGCTTACAAAATAATAATAATAATAAAAATAATAATTCCTTACATTTATATAGCGCTTTTCTGGGCACTCAAAGCGCTTTACACATAGGGGGAAATCTCCTCATCCACCAACAGTGTACACATATATTAATAAAAATTAAAAGTTCAAATTAAAAATTAAACATATTAACAAAAATTAAAAGTTCAAATTAAAAATTAAACATAGATTAACAAAAACAACAATTAAAATTAAAAATTAAACATATTAACAAAAATTAAAAGTTCAAATTAAAAATTAAAAATATTAACAAAAGTAAAAGTTAAAATTAAAAATTAAACATATTAACAAAAATTAAAAGTTCAAATTAAAAATTAAACATATATTAACAAAAATTAAAAGTTCAAATTAAAAATTAAACATATATTAACAAAAATTAAAAGTTCAAATTAAAAATTAAACATATTAACAAAAACAACAATTAAAAGTTCAAATTAAAAATTTAAAATATTAACAAAAATTAAAAGTTCAAATTAAAAATTACAAATTTTAACAAAATTTAAAAGTTCAAATTAAAAATTAAAAATATTAACAACAATTAAAAGTTCAAATTAAAAATTAAAAATATTAACAAAAATTAAAAGTTCAAATTAAAAATTAAACATATAATAACAAAAACAAAAATTAAAAGTTCAAATTAAAAATTAAACATATTAACAAAAATTAAAAGTTCAAATTAAAAATTAAAAATATTAACAAAAATTAAAAGTTCAAATTAAAAATTAAAAATATTAACAAAAATTGAAAGTTCAAATTAAAAATTAAACATATTAACAAAAATTAAAAGTTCAAATTAAAAGTTAAAAATAATAACAAAAATTAAAAGATGGTTTACATCTTCTGTGCCCTTTATTATTAAGTCAAGCAATTACTTATAACTAACTTTTTAAACAAAATAATTAGGAAAGTAATTTAAATACAATTTTATTAATTCATTATTTTTTAGAATTAACTTTCCTAACGCTTTCCTAAATGTAAAAAAAAAAAACCTGGCGATCCGGATAAACAAGCGCTTTCTGAGATCAGTGTTAGCAGCAGGTGCAGAGTCACATTCACAGCCAGTGTTTGGATGATAAACGCCATGATTGGCCTTGATCCGACTGTAATGAGTGCACGCATCTGAACTCATAATCCTCAGGGATGTTAATATTACATCCAGAAATGCGGCGCACGATGGGAATGTTGCAGTTATGCATGTGCCTCCTGCAGGCCTGCGATCGGTAAATTTACCCACATAGAGACGGGTGCTATTTTCACTCACGGCGAGCAGAAGTACTCGTCTGTCAGAGATTATCTGAACGGTTTAACATATCTTACTCTTCCCAACATCCACATGCGTGTTTGTGTTGGGTTTTTAGGTGTCATTTTGGACATTCTGACTGAAGAAATTACTTTAACTCTTTAACTTTCACCCCCCACGTTAGTTTAGTTCAACTTAAATGATTGCCAATCTTCAACACAATCTTCAACACACTCATGGATTTAAGCTTGGCATCATTTAAAATAGTATAATATTTATATATAAATCTATATAAATAGTATAATATTAAACTTTATTTTTATATAGTGTCTTTAAATGTAGCACCTCAAGGCACCTTATAGACATATAAAGAAGACAGACGTCAGATCGTAACTTAAGTTTAACAAGTTCAAAAAGTTAAATTAAATAAAAGTTATGCACTTATGTTTATGAAAGTAACTATGTATTAAACAAAACTTGCTTTAGGCTAGAATTAACAGACAATCAAAGCTAAGTTTCTCAATAGATTATATTCCAAACTTTGAAGTTGATATCACCAAAAATTTGCTGGTTTGGCTGCAGTACCAGACATGACCACATCCAGTTTCCATTCGTGAGCATACAATGGCGCCCCCTTTGTTTTGAAGAATATTAACCATATCTTTTGACAATATTTGTAAAGTAGACATCAAATTTTTTGGTAGTATGGGGAGTTTGGTGGTATTTGAATTTAATTTAGCCTCTTTTAAATGCTTTTACATGTGGATTGCTGTAGCAAAGTAATGCTTTACACGACTCTGAGTATCCTTGTTGCAAATTAATAAATAACTGTTGCTCAGTTGTAATATCTATCAAACATCAGTCAGCAGATGTGGAAACTGGACATTTTACGCTTTCAAATGATATGAAGTTTGTCATGCTTGCTTTATGTATAGACTATAATATTAAGTTTTACAAATATAACTGTAAATGGACCCATCGGTTGTAGGTGTGACAGTAAATGTGTTTTAATTATATGTGTAACGATTTATCGTGGTACGATTTATTGCGATGCAAAAATGTCACAATATGCATCGTGGCGTTATGACGATTTTATTACGATATGATGTCCGTTTTCTCTTATTAGTGAGCTGCTGTCACATGTGAGTTCAGATTGCTTGAACTAGCAGCAGTAACATTGCCAGGTCAAGATGAGTGGAGTTGAAATACAGGATGGCCCATCCTCTCAAAGTCGGACGTCTGGCAACATTTCGGTTTTACAGACATTGCTTTAGACCCGTCCGCTTTTTGACACGCATACTGGGTCAAACACAACCGAAGTCTTCACATTGTTTTACATACTTTGCTCAGCGACGTGCATACCTCCTAATGGTGTTGAAAGAGTCACATACTGTGTTTACAAGGTACAATTCACCCAAAAATGTCATTTCTGTCTTCATGTAATTATGTATTCACGGCCGCAAAATCACACATGACGTGCGCTCACTGCGCTGTTGACCGTAAGCTGTAACTACAGAGAGGGCGCGCGCACCCTACTTAATGATAGACACGCGCACGTCTGCTTACTTAACATAACCTCCATAGGCTGTGAATAACAGGTAATAAAGTTGTAAATAACATTCAGTTTGTGGCACAGAGTGATCGTTAGAGAGCCGCACGCGAAGTATGAACAGCTCTTAGCAGTTAAAATGAAACCGAAAGTGTGCACGTCATTTAAATGATCATATAGTTTAATAGTGTCAGTATAACTATTTTAGCCTATATAATATTGAATATAATGCGATAGGGAATCTGATAATAACAAATGTCTGATTTTACTAGTGAATTAATGGTCTAATAATATTGTTAATGACAGATTGCAAGCATGTCTCAAACAGAATAATACTTCAGAATTATGAAGAATTATGCATTAATGACCAGGACAAATTTAAAGTCTGTTCAAGTCCATTATTCAAAGTCTATTCAAAATTTAGCATTTTAACCAACAGTAGACCTACACACAGTATTATTGTTGTTTTACCATAAGTCTGAGAAATAACAATAATAACAGCCTACTCATATTCACCTTTATTTTACATCTACAGAAGCGTGAGAAAATGTACTTGAATAGAATGCAATGTTTTTTCATTTTTGCACCTTTACTTAAATTTTCCTGAATTTTGTTATTTTCTTAAAGAACAACAAAAAGAAACAAAAGAAATACATTGAAAATTATTTACTTGGTAATTTTTTAAATAAATCTTTTATTTGCATTTCAGTTTTAATTTTTATTCCAAATATCGTGATACATATCGAATCGTGAACACTATATCGTGATACATATTGTATCGTGAGCTGAGTGTATCGTTACACCCCTAGTTTTAATCCTTTATTCTCCCTCATAATAATAATAATAAAAAAACTGTGGTATAATATGTATTCAGAAGACTTTTCCAATGATATATTGTTTGTCAAGTTTAGATTAGGATTTAATTGCTTAATTAATTGCATCCCGGTGGCCGGATGGTACCAGCTAATGTTTTAAAGTCCATGTGAAATCAAGATTTATTCATTCATTTTCCTTTAGCTTAGTCCCTTTGTTCATCAGGGGTCACCACAGCCGAATGATCCGCCAACTTATCCAGCATATGTTTTACACAGTGGATGCCCTTCTAGCTGCAACCCAGTACTGGGAAACACCCATACACACTCATTTACTCCGGTCAATTTAGTTTATCAATTCCCCTATAGCGCATGTGTTTGGATTGTGGGGGAAACCGGAGCACCTGGAGGAAACCCACGCCAACACGGAGAGAACATGCAAACTCCACACTGAAATGCCAACTGCCAGGACTCGAACCAGCAATCTTCTTGCTCTAAGGTGACAGTGATAACCACTGAGCCACTGTGCCGCTTAAAATCAAGATTAGCAATATTATTTATTTTGCTAGCGCACATTGTCGTTCTTAAAATTAACTATTAATCCGTGCAAGTTAATCCAATTAATAAATGCTTGTTTTAGTAATCTTCAATCAAAGTCTGAGCATTTGCCTCTGCGTTTGTAGAGGTGGTCCTTCTCCGATGACATCAGTTTAATGGTTACAGTATTCTTAGCCACGCCCCTCTAACTGAAAAGCTGCGGTCACACTGGGCTTTGTGCGTGCGAAATTCTGTCGTGCGGCGCTGCGAAAAGGGGCGGGATTAAACAAGATGATTAGACATTAATAAAGTGAGCGATTGCTCCATGTTTTAAATTTCTGTCCAGAGAGGTCATGTTTTGATCCTCGATTAGTCTCACACAGTCAAGTGATGCGATTTCGCAGGTCAGAGTTCACCAAGCTTGAACTTCACACCGCAGCGACCTGCAAAACGTGACGCATGACCTCGTGTTTCCGGTCCAACGCATGTTGTATGTGCGTATGAATGGAAGTCAATGGCAGGAAAAGCCCAGTGTGACCACAGCTTTAGTTGGCTGTGAGGGAATGATGCGCAGAAAGAATGCCCTGCCCCCTACTCAATATTTTGTTTCAGTTAGAAGTACAATAACATACTGAAATAAAAATCGCAGCTTACTGTTCAAACTAGGGATAGGTGATATAGTATCGTTTGAAATATACATGTAAAAGTTTTCCTCACAATAAAAAACTTTACTTATCGTAATAATAACTATAAAACCTTTACAGTTTGTATTATATTTTTGATCCAATAAATGTTGCCTTAATTAAAAATCCTACAAAGATCTCTTTACATCTGAACGACTTAATTCTGAAGAACAAATTCAGTTCAGAAGAATCAGAAACATACACAGGACAAAATAAACCCGTAAAATTTACGTTAAAAAACGGCAGCTGTGGTTGCCAGTATTTTACGGTACACATAGTAAATACGGTACACATAGTAAAAGTAATTGCTCATTTTTACAGTAAACTACCGTATTTCATTAATTTATTTATGTAATATGTCTGTGTTTTGCATTACCAATCTCTCCACATCTTTAGCTCACAGATAGACACATTAGCACAGCCATATGCAGGAGGTGATGAGGAAGTTACATAATGAACTAAAGCTCATCACTAACAACTTTTCCCACAAGCAGTAAAGTGTATAGATGTGTTGAAGGTGCTCAGTGTCCTTCACACAGCTACTAAACACCAGTATGGTAACACACATAAAATTAAAGTCATGAAATAAACATTGTTTATCAACATTAGATGTAACATAAATCTTTAATGTACATCACTGATGGGGAAACAACTCAAAAGATCCATAGTAGTGTCAACGAAAAGCATAAAAAGTGATGTGCCATGCAGGGAATTCTGGGAAAGTCAATTTATTCGCTGTATATATTAAGGAAACATACTGTTAAACAGGTTACGGATTTTTACTGTAGCATTTTTACAGTTTTTTACCGTTGAAATCACGGTCATTTTTACAGTGTGTTCACTGGAAACCAGGGTTTCTTGGGATTATTGCTTGATTATTCCTGTGATTCAATACCCGTTTTATTTTGTTCATGGAAATCATGATATAATGTCTTTTCAGGATTGTTTGATTAATAAAAAGTTCAAAAGAACATATAAACACGTCTCTGAATAATGGCAAGAAAGAAAGCCAAACATCCAACAACTGCATCACTATAAAGCTGTTATATAAGGAAGCCTCAGTTTCATTTATTTACAGAAGATTTAACCGCCTTGAGGGAACATTTTACTTGCTTCTCATCTTGACTTGCTCTTTTTATTTCTTGGCTCTTGTTTGGTCTGCCTGTTACGAGTCAGTTTTAGGTTTTTCTAGATTTTTACCTTGTTTCTGACTTGTTTTTACCTCTGAGAAACTTTGTATAGCTTCTGGATTACTGTACGTTTTGTTATCCTTTTAATCCTTTTAGTGTAAAGCACTTTGAGAATTAAGTTTTAAAGGTGCTACATTTATTATTATTATTCTTTCATTCGTTTTCCTTCAGCTTAATCCCTTATTTATCAGAGGTCGCCACAGCACAATGAACCGCCGACTTATCCAGCATTTGTTTTACACAACAGATGCCCTTCCAGCCACAATCCAGTACTGAGAAACACACATACACTCTCACATACACACACACTCATACACTACGGCCAATTTAGTTTATCTGTTCTCCTATAGCACATGTGTTTGGACTGTGGGGGAAACCGAAGCACCCAGAGGAAACCCACTCCAACACGGGGAGAACATACAAACTCCACACAGAAATTCCAACTGACCCCAGCCAGGACTCGAACCAGCAACCTTCTTGCTGTGAGGCGACAGTGCTAACCACTGAGCCACCATGTCACCTATTATCATTATTAATATTATTATTATTCATTTTTGATCATGAATTATATTTGCCACATATAATTAATCTGCAAATATTTTATAAACTGTTTATGAATTTATTTATTTTTATTTATTTATTTATTTTTACATTTTTCCGCTCTTTACTCCTGTTCAGCACTATTACAACTGTTCAGAACCCATGGGGTTGGTCAGCTTTATATTTATATATATATATATATATATATATATATATATATATATATATATATATATATATATATATATATATAAAATAATATATAAAATCTAATCATGGATGCATTAATCTGATTAAACATGACCTTAATGACATTTATAAAATATTTATCCTTTAAAATGTGTCTGTTTAAAATAAATGCAGTACTTTTTAACCTTTTATTAATCAAACAATCCTGAAAAACACATCTAATATCATGGTTTACATTTAAAAAATTGAATTGAATCATAGGAATAATGAAGCGTTAATTTAAAACAGTGGTTTACAGTATGTTTATAACAGGTAAAAGGTGGCCAACTATCCGCTTTTCAAATACAATTAGAACATTTCTTTTCAACAAGAGAACATTTATTTTAAAATAATATTTTACAATACTACTGTATTTATATATGAGCAGAAGAGACTTGTAGAGTATTAAAGGTTCTATGAGCACCTGAAAATGTGTTTGACCTCAGGCTCTAAAGCTTCTGTGTCGTCTTTTATAAGTGTTTCAGAGCATGTTGTGTGTTTGTTTAGCTGTCTCTGTTTTAGTAGTTGCTGTGTAGGCCACCTGTTAGACACAGACACAAAAGAAGACTATGTTCAGAAAGGCCATTTTTCTGCTTTATATTTGATTACTATGGGGCAGGACATTGGCTCAGTGGCTAGCACTGTCGCCTCACAGCAGGATTTCTGCATGCATTTTAACATCTTCCTTGATTTGATTGTTACACACAAGTATTCTTGTGAAAAAGAAGTCTAATTTAGATTAAAGTATACTTGTTATGCAAAGAATATACAAAATTGCAAACTGGATGTGCTGTTTGCAAGCTGTCATCTGCAATTGATTGTGCAAATAACATGAAATTAAGTATTCCAGTAATCATTATGCAATGCAAACAAGATTTCAAAGTGCATTTAAAACAAATGTAATCTCTAGAAGTGTTAAATAAGTCGTTATTAAAGTGTACTCCTTTTAAGTAAACTTAAATAGCATTTCATTTATTTTTTATTACTATTATATGACCTTAAAGTGCTGTTAAAAGGATAGTTCACCCCGAAAATTGTTTCTGATATTCTGGGGGTCAAGTTAGCTGTTTGCCCTTTAATCGCGATCTTTGGTGTTCCCTCTTAGAGTCAACCTTTAAACTGGAGACACGCTGACATTGTGGCTTTCGCATTTCTTCTCTTTTTTTTCCTCTGTATTTTATTTCATTTAATATTATTTTGTTTGTCTTATTTATTTATTTACTTATTTATTTGAAAATGTAGATTGTTTTATTTGGGGATTGTTTTGTGGGTTGTAATAAAATGTAAAATGCTATTTGCAAGAATAAAAATTCCATGGAAAAATAAAAGAGCATAGTTCACCCAAAAATGTACATTTTGCATCATATTACTCATGTTGGCAACGAGACGTTAAAATAAAACATCCAAAATAGGACAAGAAAATCCCATGGATGTCAGTGACTACCAGTTTTCAGCTTCCTGCAAAATATCTTGAGATGATTGAATCATTTAAAGATGAGCTAATGTTTATTTTTGGGTGAGCTAACCCCACAATATGTTTATACTATAGTAATTTTACACATTTACATAATCTTAATGAAGTAATAATGAGATTTGGGCGATATTGCGGTTAAACTTGACCTCAAGTAAATGCAATAAATTGATCTAAATAATGATTAAGTTCATAATCATTGTAAGCATATTGTATTAACATAGGTGGTGTATGCTAATCCTAATAGAATTTATAATAAGATTTTGGCAATATTGCGATTAAACTTGTTATGTTAAAAAATAATAATTCAATTTAAATAATGCAACTTATCTCAATCACAGTAAGCATTATCATATTAACCTACTGTAAGCGGTGCACACTGATTATAATATTTTGAGGTCAAAATTATTCACCCTCCTGTGAATTTCTTTCTCAGTTTTTTAACAAAATGATGTTTTAACAGATTCAGAAATTTTTCACAGTATTTCCTATAATATTTTTTCTTCTGGAGAAAGTCTTATTTGTTTTATTTCGGCTAGAATAAAAGCAGGTTTTATTATTATTGTTTTTAATCAAGTCAAAGTCAGCTTTATTGTCAATTCAACCACATGAACAGGACATACAGAGAATCGAAATGGCATTACTCTCAGACCCTAGGTGCCTAACAGATAATATTAATCCAAAATGTAATCTGAAACAAATAAACATCATTTTAAGCTCAATATTACAATATTTGCTTTGGATTGTCTACAGAACAAACCATCGCTATACAATAACCTGCCTAATTACCCTAACTTTACCCTAATTAACCTAGTTAAGCCTTTAAATGTCACATTAAGCTGAATACTAGTGTCTTGAAAAATATCTAGTCAAATATGTGTTGTCATCATGGCAAAGAGAAAAGAAATCAGTTATTAGTATTAAGTTATTAAAACTATTGTGTTTAGAAACGTGTTAGGGGGAAAATATACAGGAGGGCTAGTAATTCTGACTTCAACTCAATATGCTGGAATGCTTACAGCTTAATGCACCTCAAAGACTTCAAGTGCACAATCAATACACTTAAGCGTAACTGAATGACAATTGCTGAAATATGTGTACTAAAATAACATAATTTGACATAACATGCATACTACTGTTGAAAATCCTCGCATATAATGTATACTCTCACAAATACACCTCTTAAAAATAGTGTAGTGCACGCTGCGCAGTATGGAGTGAGGATACCGATCATAGCGGAGAGCAGAAACACCATCGCTGACTCCAAATGTGTAAAAGAAGCAGATAAGAGTGATCGATGGCCATTATCCCTGACAGAAGCGCTCCCTCTGGGAAAACAACACACTTCGGCGTGTAATGTGCCTTCGCTGTGTCATAAACAAACAAGCGTCTTCAGACAAACACACAGCATTTCTGCTTTCCCTGACGGCAGCAAGGCTCAGTAATGAAGCTTCAGTTTGAGCTCTTCAACACTTCTGTTTGCTCTTTCAAAGCAGAATTAGGCTTCATTCTGGAGTCCTTTGGTTAATATAATCTGGCCAATCAGAACTGTAAAGAGTGCAAATGCAGATGGTTTCCATAACAGAAAAGGTAAAGATCCAAAAACAACTTATAAATCTCATTTATTATGAAAACTGTCATCTCAGAGCATTCCTTTATTCATTTTCCTTTGGCTTAATCTCTTTATTCATCAGGGGTCGCCACATGAACCGCCAACTATTCCAGCATATGTTTTACGCAGTGGATGCCCTTCCAGCTGCAACTCAGTACTGGGAAACCGGAGCACCCGGAGGAAACCCACACCAACACGGGGAGAACATGCAAACTCCACACAGAAATACCAACTGACCCAGCCGGGACTCGAACCAGCGACCTTCTTGCGGTGAGGCGACAATGCTAACCACTGAGCCACCGTATGAGAGCTTTAATGTGAATTTAAACCAGGATAAGTGTTTATGGCTTAATAACTGCCTGTGGAGTCAAAAAAATGAGTTTGTGTATGAAATAAATAGCCTGCTTTAGGGTTGTTCAGATAGTTAATTATACTGTGGATGAATATATACGCACCGGCGACTTTATTAGGTACACCTGTCTTACTGCTCGTTAACGCAAATTTCTAATCTGCCAATCACATGGCAGCAACTCAATGCATTTAGGCATGTAGACATGATCAAGACGATCTGCTGCAGTTCAAACCGAGCAACAGAATGGGGAAGAAAGGGGATTTAAGTGACGTTGAACGTGGCATGGTTGTTGGTGCCAGACGGCGCCTGAGTATTTCAGAAACTGCTGATCTACTGGGATTTTCACGCACAAACATCTCTAGGGTTACAGAGAATGATCTGAAAAAGAGGAAATATCCAGTGAGCGGCAGTTCTGTGAGCGCAAATGCCTTGTTGATGCCAGAGGCCAGAGGAGAATGGCCAGACTGGTTCCAGCTGATAGAAAGGCAACAGTAACTCAGATAACCACTCGTTACAGCCGAGGTCTGCTGAAGAGCATCTCTGAACACACAATGCGTCCAACCTTGAGGCGGATGGGCTACAGAAGCAGAAGACCACACCGGGTGCCACTCTTGTCAGCTAAGAACAGGAAACTGAGGCTACAATTCACACAGGCTCACCAAAACTGGACAATAGAAGATTGGAGAAACGTTGCCTGGTCTGATGAGTCTCCATTTCTGCTGCCACATTCAGATGGTCGGGTCAGAATTTGGCATCAACAACATGAAAGCATGGATCCATCCTGCTTTGTATCAACGGTTCAGGCTGCTGGTGGTGGTGTAATGGTGTGGGGGATATTTTCTTGGCACACTTTGGACTCATTAGTACCAATTGAGCATTGTGTCAACACCACAGTCTACCTGAGTATTGTTGCTGACCATGTCCATCCCTTTATGACCACAGTATACTCATCTTCTGATGGCTACTTTCAGCAGGATAACGCACCATATCATAAAGCGTGAATCATCTCAGACTGGTTTCTTGAACATGACAATGAGTTCACTGTACTCAAATGGCCTCCACAGTCACCAGAGCTCAATCCAATAGAGCACCTTTGGAATGTGGTGGAACGGGAGATTCTCAAATCTGCAACAACTGTGTAATGCTATCATGTTAATATAGAGCAAAATCTGAGGAATATTTCCAGTACCTTGTTGAATCTATGCCACAAAGAATTAAGACAGTTCTGAAGGCAAAAGCAAGTCCAACTCCGTACTAATAAGGTGTACCTAATAAAGTGGCCGATGAGTGTATATAAACCATTTGTTTGTTGATTTTACACTGGTTTTGTAATCATTACTGTTCACAGTATGTCAATATGTACTGAACAATTATAATTCAGTTATGCTTGAGTATATTCATATTTTCATTCTTTCAAAAGGTCCTACTTAAACAAAATATGACAGCTGCTAATAAACATGTCTGGCTTTATTCTGCGATAAACATTATCTCTTAAATATTTTTCTCTGAATAAGTACATTTCAGGAAAATTTCAGTGCTAAATACATGTCATGTTTTTGACCCAGAAATGAACCCAGATGCAGACTTCCCCTCCTCTCCTGCATGCTGAATGCTGTAAACATGATCACATTAGATTTAATGAGCAAGTAAAAAGTCTTAAACTTTTCCATAAGTCACAGTAGTAGTCCCTTAAGCTGTGTGCCAGTAAACATTATGACAACAGGTGAAGCGTGCAGCCAAGAAAAGCGCAGTAAATAATGCTCCTGATCCCGGAGTGACGGAGAAACAGACCGAGCTGATGTTTCTGTCCACCTGTGCTCTTCATGTCACTGTGAGGCTATTTCTGACGCTTCACTACAGGACACTTTTACTGCCCGGCTCCTCCTGTCAGGACCTCACAATCACTGAGCCTAATATTGTGCTCAAATACTGATATCAGCAGTTTAATTTACACAGCAAATCCCACACAAGTTGCCCCAACACAAATCGATTAACATAACTTAATCTGTTTACAAATTCAAGTGGATTGAACATAAGTCAGTTAAGTTGTCCCAAAAAAACTCAAGAATTGCGTCGATTCAGCTCATTTTAAATAAGTATTTTAAACGAGCAGTAATAATAATGTTTTGAGTGAACTTTAATCTGTCTCAACTCAAGACTAAACCAGCGAAATCCAAATAATTCTCTGGAGAAAACATTCTCTTATGAAAATAAAGAAAAGCTTTGGTGTAAAATTAATTTGCCAATTAACAACAACGAAAGCACTGAATTATCTAAATATCATTTTCTTGTAAAACCATTGCCATATTTGTCTGCCATTTACAGTCCACTACACCACATGTAGAAATACTATAGTTCAATTCAATTCTCTAGCGCTTTTACAATGTAGATCGCGTCAAAGCAGATTACATAGAAGTTTACAGTAAACTGAAACTGTGTCAGTCCAGTTTTCAGAGTTGTAGTTCAGTTTAGTTCAGTTCAGGATACAGGTTAATATCCACTGCTGTATGAATATCTGTTATGTTAATGTACAAAATAAACCTGATTTAACGTCCACAAACCGGGATTGAAGCGTCTTTTGTAATTGTTCTGACACGCGGCTGTGCTGATGAAGTGAATCGCTGTAATTCATCACACACATGCTCTGTTTTAAAACATTTTAAACATGTGAAACTCACTCTTGATCACATTTGATGATGATTAATGATCCTAACAAACTGAACACACCTTTTATTCCCGGCTGCTTTGCGCTCCTCTGGTCTTGTTGATATGATTATACACGTGACTACCGGACATGTTAATGCGCGCAGCTGTCAATCAATATTGGTGGGCGGGAGGACCGCACTCCTACATAAAGTTGCGGTCGATCTGAAAACCGCTCCAATTGGTCCACCGTTTTTATGTTTCTAAATTGAAAAAAAAAAAGGACTGGGTGTGTTTATATCACCCCAATATGACTGTCTATACACTACACCTACACATATATCTGTCCAAACAGCTTGAAAAGTAGATTTTTCGCCATGGGTGCCCTTTAATTTTACTGCTGAAAGTCCAAACACTGAAAAGCAAATCCCAAACCAAGCAAGCCAGTGGCGAGGAACAAAACGTCACCAAAAGTATAATAGTACTATAGTAATTCATAGTAAACGCTACAGTGTTTTTTTAACAAAACAAGTGTATAATACTTTATAAATACATTATAATATTTACAGCAGTGGTAATGAATACTAAAGCATAGTGGTATTACTATAGTAAACGGACAAACTGTAATAAATACTGCCATTTACAGTACACTACACCACATGTAAATATACTATAGTTCAATTCAATTCTCTAGCGCTTTTACAGTGTAGATTGTGTCAAAGCAGCTTCACATAGAAGTTCTAGTAAATTGAAACTGTCAGTCCAGTTTTCAGAGATGACGTTCAGTTCAGTGTGGTTTATTTTACTGCTGAAAGTCAAAACACTGAAAAGCAAATCCCAAACCAAGCAAGCCAGGGGTGAGGAATAAAACGTCACCAGTAGTGTAATAATACTATAGTAATTGATAGTAAACGCTATAGTTTTTTATGAACCATATAAGTGTATAACACTTTCTAAATACATTATAATGTTTGCAACAATGTTAATGAATGCTAAAGCATAGTATTAACTATAGTGAACTGATAAACTGTAATAAATACAGCCATTTACAGTACACTACACCACATGTAAATATACTATAGTTCAGTTTATGTTTATTTCTATGGCACTGTTACAATGTAGATTGTGTCAAAGCAGCTTAACATAGAAGTTCTGGTAGATCAAAACTGTGTCAGTCCAGTTTTCAGAGTTGAAGTTCAGTTCAGTTCAGTGTGGTTTAAATTTCACTGCTGAAAGTCCAAACACAAAAAGCAAATCCATCAATGCGCAGCTCCACAAGTCCCAAACCAAGCAGGCCATTGGCGAGGAACAAAACGTCACCAGTAGTATTGTAATACTACACTTTAATACCCAACAGTCAACTTTATCAAATGAAATGAGTGTAGTTAACTCAAAATAGACAAAGTTAATTCTACTCGTTTGAAAAGAGTTTTGAACTCAGTGTTGAGGGTAGTGAGTTAATTAAATACCTCATCACTTTAACTCAAATGGTTTGTAGCAATCAGTTTCCTTAAACGGTTTGAGTTGCCGTAACTTATTGGGTTTTACAGTACTCAGTTGGTTTGAGTTCTCTTCATTTATTGGGTTTTACTGTACTCAACTTGCTTCGTTTGCTCAAATGTATTAAGTCCACTTAAATGGTTTGTTGCAATCAGTTTCCTCTAATGGTTTGTTACCTTAACTTATTGGGTTTTAAGGTGTAGTATTAACTATATTGAACTGATAAGCTGTAATAATTACTACAGTAAACTGATGTGGTGAATTGTAGTATAATATACACTAGTAAAAAACTTAGTATTGGGTGATTTGTTTGTATTACTATAGTTGTTGCATTACCAATGCAACTGTAGAATTACCACAATATTACTATAGCATGGTTCAAAAACACTGCAGTGTTTACTATAGTATTTTGTCATGTAAGTTCTCAAGAAAGAAAATGAACTCAAAACTTAAAGCATCTTCTTCTGTAACAGCAATGTAAAATATTGGACCTTAAATTTACAGTAAATTACTGGCTAATAATTGCATTACTTTCACAGTAAGGTACTTTGAGGTACTTAATAACAATAATTCTGTAAATATTTCTAAATATATATATATATAAAAATGTACTTGAATAAGTTAATGTGTATTATTTCTATGTTGAATAAAATATCCATTTACCTGCATTTCGTTGCCTTGTACTTGTACATGTGTGATGACAATAAATTTAATCTAAATTGAATCTAATATTAATATTGTTTGAATTTCTATAGATAATTAATTTTCCTTCAGCGTATTAATATTGTTTGAATTGTTTGAATTTCTAAAGATATAGACATTTTTTACAGCAATTTACTGTAATCATGATGACTACCTTAATGTCACAATAAAAATCTGAATACGTAAAAATAAACAGTTAAATCCTGTAAACTGACAATGTAATTTACTGTGAAACATTACAGTAACATGTTGTGAAATTCTGACAATGTAGATTAAACAGTGAATGAACCTAATAGTTGATTAGTTCATGATAAATCCTGAGACAAATGTTAGAATGGTTAAAAAAGATATAGGGGAGAGCGAGGATGACAGTAACAAAGTGATTTTCTCGAAGCCCTGACAACATTTGCTTTCCAGGCTATAACAGCACATTCAGCATACAACCCTTGATGGAGCTGCCAAATATCAGCTGATTTCAGTGTTTACTACTATAGGATTTTATCAGGTACACTGTAAAAAAAATCCTCGATGCCTTAATTTTTAAAGCTCAATAAAATTAACTTTGAGTCCATTAAACTTATATTATGTTAAATTGACTTAAAACCGCTTGCATAACTTGCAAAATTAAGTTACAGCCTGATTAACTTAATTTAATAAGTTACAATGAACTATATGCTGTCATGATTGATTGATCATATCATATTTTACAGCGTAGGTACTCAAGAAAAAAACTTCTAAACTTCAAGCAGTTTCTTCAGTAACAAACAACAGTGAATGAAACTTATTAGTTGATGAGTTCATAATAAAACCTGATAAATTACTTTCGCTCCTGCTGTTGTGCTCACAGTTAGCTCCGAATTTCAGATTTTAAGTGCAGTAAGTATTATTGTTGTGGTTCATTTTTCCTTATTATTGGTTGTGTTTCTCTTTTCATGCATCACAGTAATGATCAATCTACAGGTAATTCAGTGCAATAACACATCCTTGAGTTTGCAATCACTGAGATTTTCAGTTTAACAGTAAATCAGGTTCAAATGGCAAGAGTTCCTGTGCGGGTGACAGTAACACTGATATTTATGTCCCACTGCTAATAGTCAGACCTTATTTTTCACTTCCATATTAGAGTATGCAGTGCTTTATATAAAATAAATGCACATTTGCAATAATACTAAAAATATTTAAAAAATATAGAAAATGTTAACATTTGGTTTGTTGGATTAGTTTTGAAACATTTCATGAAGCTGAAATTTAAAATGAAAGTGCGGTTTAATGTTATATTGCAAAAAATAAAGGACCAAATATGTTTGCAGTGAACATTAACAAGGTTATAGTCATATCTAGTTCAAATAAACAAGATTAAGCCAGTAAATCTAGCAAATATTGTTGTGCTACTTTCGTCATTGTCCATAGGGTCAAATTAACGATGTACAATTTTTGTTTAAAGTGAAGTTATAATGGAGTTGTTTTACATTGACATAAAATAACAGCTGATTTTGATAGACCAGTGTTGTGGTCTGAAAAATAGTATTTCGTCCTATATATTTTCTCACCTATATTTCATATGCTGACCCGATTGAGCTTCATGTCAGCGCCGTTGATATATTTTTACACATCACAATATGATGTATGAATGAAAAATGATTCTATATTTAGAATCATAACGTTCGTTTAAACATTCTAAAACTGTTTCAAAAGAATATTCCGACAGAACCGTTAACATTCGAATAGTTCTAGAACATTTCAACATGAAACATTCCAAACATTTTCGCGCGCAAGTAGCAAAAGACTCATATTTACACACCAGTTATGACCACAAAAGTTCTACAACACTTTTTTACCAGAGCATGATGAATAAAAAGCGGAGTATTAACAGATACACACAGTTGGTTTGCGTGTCTTCTTACCTGAGGCTCCAGATAGACTGTCTGTGTCCTGTCCGTATGTGTGTTTAATCTGGATTCTCTGTGTGAGAATGTGAAAGCACAGCTCGACTCTGTGATCTGCTAATCAATAATGCTCAGGATGACAGCAGCTGCTCTTCTGCTCCGTGTCTGCGCCAATCACTTCGGTGCCGAAGCGTCTCCAAACTCTAGCGGCTCCTAAAAT